>NC_056734.1:548348561-548441061 GCF_019279795.1 Protopterus annectens | reverse complement strand
TATACAAAGAACTTTAACCTAAATAGTTTCCAAAATGATCTAAGCTTATGCAGATGGGCCAAACTTAAAACACTATCCCTTGACCAAGCAGTCTCGAATTCAACACTACCTTCCTAGCCATCTTAGACAGGTACGCTCCCACACGTAGAATTAGAACCAAAAACAAAACAGCACCATGGCTAACCAATACTACTAAACAAAAACGTACTTCTAGAAATAGTGCATGGACCTCATGGAGATTCACCAAATCCCCACAAGCCCACATAACATACAAACAGATAAGAAATGAAACTAAAAGATCTATTATGTTTGACAAGCAAAACTGCTATTTCAATTTACAGCAAAAACACCAAAATCAGCCTCAAAAATTCTGGTCAGGTCTTAATAAGCTACTCCACCCAGGTAAATCGTCTACCCCCACCCCCTTATCAACCTTACAACTACCCACTGAATCAGTAGCAAATACCTTTAACACTTTTTTCACTGAAACCGTCAAATCCCTAGCCAATAATCTATCTCCCTCCTCTTCTTCCACAACCTCACCTACTCGTATGAACCCCACACCCTGAAAATTTGAGCCTATCCCCACAGACTATATCAAATCTTTACTTGAAAAATTAAAACCAACTACCCTTGTAGCCGAACAACTTCCCGCAGGATTCCTACAAAAGGCTGCTAAAGTAATAGCTTACCCTATTTCCATCTTAATCAATCATACTATCCAAGAATTCTACATCCCCTCCATCTGGAAAATCTCACAAATTCTTCCACTTCAAAAAGGAGGGAACTCCATAGAACTCTCAAATTACAGATCTATTGCAATACTATCTCCCCTAGCCAAAATAATGGAGAAATGCATACAGAAGCAACTATTAGCCCACCACACCCACAATTCTCTGCTAGCCTCATCCCAGCATGGTTTCAGACCAGCCCACAGTACAACCACTGCCCTTCTCTCCTTCTCTCACACAATAAACCACAACCATAATCAAAATCTGCTCTCCTCTGCCCTCTTCCTCGATCTATCTAAGGCATTCGACATGGTAAATCACAGCTTACTCTTAAACTCTCTCAACTCACTGTCCATAAACAATTCAGTATGTAACTGGTTCCACTCATACCTAAACGGTCAACAACAAGCTGTCTTGTGGAAAGATAATCTATCCCCCCTTCTACCTGTGACCCTTGGCGTTCCCCAAGGCTCCATTCTAGGTCCCCTTCTTTTCTCTATTTTCATCAATGATCTGCCCAAAATCATACCACAGGCTACTTCCATACAGTACGCAGACGATTCCACACTAATCTGCACTGCCTCTACTCCAGCAGAATTACAATCCCTAACCCAGTCTACCTTTAACCAAGTAGAAAACTGGCTTAATACTCATCTACTCCTACCGAACACAAATAAAACCAAACTACTACTTTTCTCCCCTACCCAAAAGCAAACACCACCAATTTTTACAGTCTCTTCAGACAATGGAACCACAATTTCTCCTGAACCAAATACCAAACTACTAGGCATAATCATTGATAACAATCTGAATTATAATGCCCATATAGACAAAACCATCAAAACAGTAAATAAAAAAATAGGATCCATGTACAGGATAAAGAAATTTCTAACCCCAACTGCCAGAACCACCATAGCTCGCACACATCTTCTGTCCTCCCTTTTCTATGTCTCACCCATCCTCACTAATCTATCTAAATCAAACCTCAACAAAATCACCAGCTGCTATAACAATATAGCTAGATTCGCCACAGGCTCCACATACAGAACCCACCACTGTGCTAATCTTCACAAATTAGGTTGGCTAGAACTACCCAATCAAATATACTACAACCAACTCAGTTACTCATAAAATCCTCTAGCAACCTACCAGTACCCCAATTCTAACTAAAATTATCACCCCCTATAACAACCTAACATCCCTCCACTCATCCAGCAGAATGCTAGTACAAACAACCAAAGCAAACAACTCAGCTGGAGATTCTTTGTTCTCCAACTCTACTGGAAAAAAATGGAACTCCCTTCCTCCAGAAATAACCTCTAACAGCTCATTGCCTCAATTCAAAAAAGCTCTAAAGACACCCATACATAGACTCTGGCTATGTCCATGTCTAAACCCCGACTAAACTATACAAACATGACACTGAGCTAGTCAAAAAATAGTTGTGCTCCTATCAAAACCCCAACTAAAATCACGGCAGAAAGTCCACAGGTTCTCAGGATACAACTTTAATTCCAATATGAACAGTCCTGCAATATCAAAGTGAATCAAGTGCTTTCGCCCGGGTTCTCCCAGGCTTTATCAAGATGGAAAAACATTCATGTCACTCTGCTTTATATACTGCTGTAGTAGAACCTTAATTACAACATTAATTCAATTATTCAATTAAATAATTTGTGAAGTTAAAGGTGTATTATTCAAAAACAATATTATTTAAAAACTCAAACAAGCTACTTACTTTGATGCTTAATATGTTCTAACTGCACCAATCCTAATATAATTTAATGATTGCACTCATAAATATCATACTTCTAAGACTCGTGTATATATATATATACACATAAAACACTGTTTAAAACAGCCTACAAACCAAAAATGTATTCTCATAAATAAGTACAAATACCTGAGGTTGGCTACTGCCAGAACCTAACAGACCAAAACATAGTATATATAGAAGTAAATAGAAATAAATACATACATTTAAATCCCTAATTTAATTCTTAAACACAACTAAAACCAGATGTATACTTAAAATACATATAATTGACCAAGTTCCTAACGTCTTTATAAGTTATCGGCTCTTATTAAGACATTAGAAACTTGGTCAATTATATGTATTTTAAGTATACATCTGGTTTTAGTTGTGTTTAAGAATTAAATTAATAGGAACAAATATATATATATTCTATATAAATATAGAAATAAATAAATAAATTAGGGATTTAAATGTATGTATTTATTTCTATTTACTTCTATATATACTATGTTTTGGTCTGTTAGGTTCTGGCAGTAGCCAACCTCAGGTATTTGTACTTATTTATGAGAATACAGTTTTGGTTTGTAGGCTGTTTTAAACAGTGTTTTATGTGTATATATATATATATATATATATATATATATATATATATATATATATACACGAGTCTTAGAAGTATGATATTTATGAGTGCAATCATTAAATTATATTAGGATTGGTGCAGTTAGAACATATTAAGCATCAAAGTAAGAAGCTTGTTTGAGTTTTCAAATAATATTGTTTTTAAATAATACACCTTTAACTTCACAAATTATTTAATTGAATAATTGAATTAATGTTGTAATTAAGGTTCTACTACAGCAGTATATAAAGCAGAGTGACATGAATGTTTTTCCATCTTGATAAAGCCTGGGAGAACCCGGGCGAAAGCACTTGATTCACTTTGATATTGCAGGACTGTTCGTATTGGAATTAAAGTTGTATCCTGAGAACCTGTGGACTTTCTGCCGTGATTTTTGTTCTTTACCTGGTTGGTACTTTTTGGTGATTTTGTTCCTGTGTTCAAAACCCCAACTAACCCAAAAAACATAACAAACTTATTAAACCAAACTATCTCACAGATGTTGTCTACCAGTTTCCCTCTCTATAACCTATTTTTTCTGCCCACAATAATCGTAATCCTTCCAACCTAAATAACCTTCTCTTTCTTATCTTCCTTACTTTCTAACTGAAAATGTTTATCTTACAGACACACCTCTACTAAAAGTTTGACTGCTCTGAATTCACGGTTTCAAAAAATCTTTTTATGTCTTATCTATAGGCATCCTACAGATGACTTTTGTCTTTGACCTATTGTTAACTTTCTAAAGATCATTACAACCTGCATTTCTCTCTCTTTAATGGTTACTAAAACTTTGTAAATAGATCTATTGCTACATTTTTAAATATCTTGTAACCTACTTTATTACTTGTTACTTAAATATCTACATTTTTATTACTGTTGTTACTAAATGCTTAGATAACATGGAGCTTTTCTCTCCGGGCCTCCGCTGAAAATGGATATGTATCCAGTCGGACTTTCCTGGTTAACAAATGCAAAATAAAATAAATAAAATATACACATATACATACATACACACACACACACACACACACACACACACACACACACATATATATATATATATATATATATATATACATACATACATACACACACACACTATTTTTAAGGACTCTTAAGTGATGGCGGTGAGGACACTAAAGGGGAAGCAACTGATGGCCTTTTGTCTCTTGCTCTTTCTTTCTCTCTCTCTCTCTCTCTCTGTTCCTGCTCTCCCTTTCTCTCTCTATCTGTTCCTGCACTGTAATAAAACTCCCAGCCAAGTTTACAGTCTGCTTGCAATACTAACTCACACAGGAACTTCTCTTTCACTTCAAAATTCCAATAGAGCAGGAGGGACTTTTCTATTTCACAATAACAGACTTTCTGAGCCTCTTTTCAATTCTGCACTCAATCTTTGGTACACAATTTGTGGAGACTCCAGGTAACCGTCTCCATCCTGACAGGTAGAAAAGCTACTATTTAGCTGATAAGAGGCATGAAATATCTCTTTCTGCAAATGATTCCTATTACCTTCCTGCCTTACATCTTCTGTTTGGACAATTTTGTATCTTGTTACTATTGCAGAGTACAATTAATTCAAAATGTTCAAGTGCACTGTACCACTGACTTGTGTGAACATTATTTATTCCATATGATTTGAGTACTTTGAATATTTTATGATGTTGTACTACTGTCTTCTGATGGTTCTCCTTGGATTTCTTTACTAGGGTGCTTTATGGATGTGGTCCTTGTTTATTTTAGTTGAGACAGTATCCATTATTTCAGGCAATTTGATTGTGAACTTTTACTTTGCATATGGATTTTTTTTTTTGTCCCTGCTGCCCACAGATTAATAGAAACCTCTCTTTAGTGATTTAGTCCACTCATTCCCATCACTGACCAAAAGCTGACAAAAAAGGTTGTTAATCAAGGCAGCCATCAGGGGTAATTCAAATGGTTTTGTCATTTTTTCCCTTCTCAGCCCTATCTTCATATATACACCACACGTGTTGAGAAAAAGGTACAACAAAAGGTGCAGTGCGCAAAAGAAACCAGTAAACCAAAAGTAACAAATGCACTGAAAGAGTCCAAATGGATAAAAAAAAATTTTTTTTCTTTATTAAAAGCAAACAAGCACAATTATTGAGCCCTTTCGTCCCACATTAATTACCTAGGTGGTGTATTTAAGTACAGTTGGGTATGTGCATGCTTTTGTATTCTGATGAAGTCCCTGCTTTATGTCGGATGAATGCACTCAATATTGTGTTTGTTTGCTTTTAATAAAGAATTTTTTTTTTATCCATTGGGACCCTCTTTCAGTGCGTTTGTTACTTTTGGTTTACTGTTGAGAAAAAGGAATCCAATAGGCTGTTCAGGAAGGGTATCCCCTCATTTTCAAAAGGAGGGTTTCCTTTAAGCAGCCCTGCTCACCCCACAGTATGAGCAGTGGTCCTTCCGTACAGCCCTGTGCAAGTTATCCCCTCCCTTCTCACATTCCTGGACTCCTATAGTTCAACAGCTGCATACTGAACTCCCAGTTGCCTGGGGTACAGGGTCAGGGCTGAGTCCTCTATGCCACAGGCACACAGCCAGGGTTGCAGGAGGACTTTAATTTACAGTTTACCCTCAGTTTTGAAGTGAGCACTTTTGTTTTTGTTTATACAGTTTTATTTTTGGATAACTTCTATTTTACAAGCTCTCTGACAACTAGCACCATATGTATGTGCTAGTGTTTACTTCTTTTACAGCTACTTACAGGAATTTTTAACTATTGCATTATTATTTGTTTGAGGTGTACTGCAGCTATAGCTTTTATTTTTCCTATATTTGCTGTGTTCATTTGTTTATTTTCACTTGCTGTTTAGATACGATTTTTATTACTGCAATCATGTCTATCTGCTTTACAGCAGCTTCTTACACTTCATTCATTTTTTTTTCTTCTACTGGTGCCGCGGTTTGTTACTACATGACAACGTCATTTTGGCATTCTAGAAATACATGGATCAGGCTCCTGCCATTGCAACAGCTGGCTTACTTCAAGGATGGATCTCAAGACTTATATTGGGTCACATTAGTCCTTGTTTTGACTCAACAAAGCAAGTTACCTTTAGTGAACCTGTGTTCAGAGAAATATCTATCTCAGCCCATTCCTCTAATAAGCTTAAGAGTATACTACCTCTCATGAGTCATTTCTCAAGGTGTTGTATTCAAATGCCAGTTCAGTGTGCAATAAAACAGGCATTTTTGTCTGACTTGCTGTAGGACACCGAGATGTGGTTGGACACAAACTTGGATCCTATGTTGGCAGTGTCGTTTCTTTCTAGATTCTCAGTTATCCCGTAACCCAATATTTAACTGGATTGGTGGTGGGTAGTGAATATCCACTGGCAACCTTGAAATTTAAGTCAAGTAAAAGCTGACATGACTAATTCATCAGAGTATGCCTTGGGTACTAAATTAACCCATAGGTGTCTTGTTGTCACCCCCCCACACACACACCCAAAAAGGGTAGTGCAAAATCATTCCTGCAAAAGTTCCCCGATTTTTCTCCTCTCCTTCGTGTTTTACCATTGTTAGTTGATTCTTACATTCAGAATCAGAGCAGAAAAGGCTTCAGTGGGTAACGGAGAATACCTTTGCATTATGAAGGGTTTTGGGTTTCCTCAAAGTTTCTGTTGTCATCCATACTCATGGCCGTATACTACTGGTTTAATATTCCATCTAGCTGTGAATGTGAAAATTTTTTGGATGAGTCAGTTATGCAGCCTAGTCACTCTTTACTTTATGGCTGACCATTCCCAATCTAAGCCACCAGGGGTAGGTCAGGTATTACACTGGAATATAAACTCAAATTCTCCAAAGTTTTTGTTCCTGCCCTACCAAAACATCCACCAGCTCTTGATGAGGGACTCAAGCCATGTACATCTGGTTCACATGGTCCCTCAGGAGCCTTGGTTTGGTCACATACTTCGTGAGCTCAGAAGAATGGAAAATAAACTAAAATGTAAAGAGTGCTGCTCTAGTGGGCTTGAGGGCAAGCTTATACTAGTCCCACACTTTTTAACAGCACCAGCAGAGATAAATTACAGCATATGTATCCTTTTGGTGTGATTTCTGCTGTAGCAAACTACCCAGCCACATTGTTTCCTGCTGTGGGATACCTTTGAATCCAGAGCGCTTAGCTGAAAGTCTATCAGATGAATGTGAGCTGGTGGTTTGGTATTTTGCAGTCAAGACAGCCTTTATCAGGTCATCACTGCCACATGTTAACTCAAACACTGGCATGTTTCACCAGGAATTGAGCAAACAACTTAGATGGCATGAGCTTGCCTTTCCTGATTATGACAACCTCCTCTCTACAATTCCTGGCATGTGTACTACTACCTGGCTGTTGAATCCATGTCCTATTAAGTTCATTATAGCATACTTAGGCGGGCACCATCTCAAAAACTTTCCCCCTCATTGTTAAGGTACCTGAGATTGTAGTTTGCCTTCAGCTACCGTCTTCACTGAAAGTGCAGATTTAGGGCTGGACACAGCACCGAGACAGCCCTCATTAGAGTATTTAATGAGATGTTAGTAGTATAAAAAAAATTCAACATTTGTGTTCTAACTTGGTCCTTGTCAATCACACCTTAGCCTTTGATATGGGGGGAAGGGGTTCTGTATCCTACTGGACCATTTAGAGAACTGCTGTAGTATCTCTGATGTTGTCCTTGATTACATTTGCCTACTACCTTTCTGGACACAGCTAGAGTGTGTGTTATTGGGGTAAATACATCTTCGTCCCACCCTCTAAATTGTGGGATTCCATTCTTGCTCAATTACTTTTCAGCATTTATTTAATATCACTGAAAGACATTATTCATTCAAGTATACAACACTGTTGTTAATCCTGATAAGAGTCAGCTTTAGCTCATGGCTCAGGACTTGGAATATGTCAATAACTGGATGATCACTAACCAGCTTAAGCTCAAAATATCGAAGCCTACTTCTGTGGTTGTTCATGCTGCTCTTAAGGTTTCTCTACACTGGCCTTATCCCTATGACATCTCCTACTGTGGTGACAAGTTGTTGAAGGTGTGTGATCCTGAGGTGGTTACTGGTATAGGCTTACACTTAAAATCCAGATTTCAGCTGTTGTCACGTCATCTTATTTCCAACTATGAACTATCACCCTGCACAAGCAACTTTTTCCATCTACTTACTTCCCTGCTGAAGTTCATGCCTACTATAATACCTTAAGCTTAAGGCTAGCAGACACTAATGTTGCTGGCTTACACCTGTTGCAGAATTCTGCATATCAGTTACTTACTGGGATTTCTATATTCAGTCATATTACACCAGTATGGAGAGGCTGCACTGGCAGCTACCCATTAAGCAGCGTATAATTTAAAAGGTTCCAGTTTGGTCAGCACCACATGGCTTGGGCCCTCTATCTTCGAGGCCTGCTGTCTTGTTACAGGCAAGCTAGACCCTGCTGCCAGCTACTCAAGGACTCCTAGTGGTGCTAACATGTACCTAGAAACCTTTAGCTTTGGCATTAAGTTATCAAGGCCCTTATATGTGGAACCTTTTACCAGCCTCAACCTGCTTCAAGCAGGAATTTGAGACTTAAGTTTTTAAGAGTTAGCTTTCAGTTGACTGACTATGGCTCACAACCTTCATTTTACAATAATCACTGCTGGTTTGTTACTACACTTAGTATTATACTGGGGCTTCACTATGATTTTATATATTTATCCGTTTTATTTATTATATTTGCATTTTCATCAATTTCATGGCTCATTTATTCAGTTTGCACAGTGCCTGGTTACAGGCATTTAAAATATAATTTTAAGCCTGGTTTTGCTACTTGTAACCTTATTTGAAAAGTTAAATGTTCAGGAAATAAAAGTAATTCAAAGTTAAATCTGTGTAAATATGACAGTGACCAGTGACTATGGAATTTAAACAATGCTTTCTGTCCTAAGTCTTTGTTTTCAGTTCCTCATTACACTATCTCTGAATAACCACCTGATAATAGTTTTTGATTAAAAAATATTGTCCTGTTAA
Source organism: Protopterus annectens (assembly GCF_019279795.1). Taxonomy (NCBI): domain Eukaryota; kingdom Metazoa; phylum Chordata; order Ceratodontiformes; family Protopteridae; genus Protopterus; species Protopterus annectens. Next base: position 548,431,913 of record NC_056734.1, on the reverse strand, counting down.
AGTGCATAACTTTTATTCAGGCTGGCACCAAGAAAAACAATGTTACAGTGAGTGTGGGAAATGTTAGATGCATTGCATTTCTCTGAGAAAAAATATCAGATTTGACCATAACTCTATACTGCCCAGACATTTATTTGTTAACTTAAATACAGTCAGTAGTAACACTATAAGCAAGTGCACTCATACATACACACACATTTTTTTCAAAAAGCTTTTACTTTCATTAAACAATTAGTACAGCAATCACAAACATCAATGTGGAACTACCTACAGTGACAAATACAAAGAAAGCAGGTAACAAATTTACTTAGAGTACATACTTAAATTTGCCTACAAATGACATAGTCAACTAACTTTGTAACTTAAGTAACTGCTTCCAGCTTTACCCGTCCTTCACTCAATTTCTTTATCTCATTTAATCTGAAAAGAATCTGTAGCAATTTCTCTACGGCATACCACAGTGACTAAAAGTTAATACATCCTTTAAAACTAGGTGTGTGCACAGATTACGCCTCTGTTTTAAAACTATGTTTAAAAATCATTGTCCACATTTTTATGTTTAATTTTACCATATTGTCTTACAGCTTCAGTAGTTTTGATCTTATGGTTTTATAAACATGAACGTATTTCATCACTTAAGGTGTATAATAAATACTTTGGTGGAATGCTGTATGCTAAATAGCAGATACTCTTTTCAGCCTCTCTGGTGGTCTTGCATGACTATTGGCTATCTAAGCTTTGTCTTTTGGTCTAGCTATAGAAGAGGTGAGCGACTGATTAAAATTTTGCCTTTGCTGCCATTTGTTCAAGTACAAACTAGTTGGCATGCAGCCATCTGGTAAGTGGAACAGTGCTCCTACGTATGTCCTCTCATATATGCAAGGTGGAATCAAAAACATGGAACCTGCTGTGTGGAAAAAAGTTTCTACTAACATCATTGAAAAGTCTAACAGACTCGTAGCAATCTGAATCTACATTAAAGATGGGGCAGTCTTCCTGATCTTGACCTATGTTTCACAGAAGGGCTACAGTGGTGAGGAAAAGAGATATTTAAGGCAGTGGACACAGAACCCTCTTGATAAAGCAAGACAAAGTGAGTTTGCCCTTATTTGGTATAATGGCTAAGGTGTTTATCTCATGGATACAAGGTACAGGGTTTGATTCTCACCTTTGGAAAGGAAATTGGCTAGGCTTAAAATTGCCCACAAGGGCAGCTGGCCTAGCACTTACCTATGAACCTATAATGCAAGCACTGTCCTTCAGCTGCCACATTACAAAACCTGTACACATGATGAGTAATGGGATTTGTCCTGGAATGAGGCTTCAGGCAAAACATCTAAAACAACAAATACAAGGCTGTTATTACCACACCTTTAGATTTTTTCTTCCTTACATTGGGTGTACAGGGCATGCATGTTATTATGAACTAATTGCTGCAGTCTCTAAACATAGAAAAGTCATCTGTAAAAATGTGGTACTGAACTAGTTGAGCTTGAAGCAGTGACTAGGGTAACCACCTGTCCCTCTTTGTGAGGGACAGTCCCACTTTGGGCAGTTGTGTACTGTGTAAAAAACCTAAAAAATGGTAAATGTCCTGAGATTTTAAGACAAAATATACTTTTGTCCTGAGATTTTAAGACAAAATATATTTCTTAAGTTTTCTTTAATAGTTGCATAAAACAGTTATTTTGTTTCTGGAACACATACATATTATATGAAATAGCATAAGCTACTCAAATGCTAAAACATTTATTTTGGCAAAAAAGTGAAGTTCTGTCCTTTGCACTGGCCGTGGGTATGCTTTGTCCTGCAAAATCTCACATTTCTACAAAAAATGTCCCATGTTGGGCATTTGAAAAGGTGGCATCCCTAGCAGTCACTCACATCTAAGGGAAAGTATACTTACACTGCAGTTTCCCTCTCAAGTGTCATATGACATTTTGGAATGTCACACTTCACAGTCATTTTACCCTACTTGCAGTACTGTAGCCCTGACTGCAGAGCTCTCAATGCAGGTTTGTTTTGGGAGGAAGCTTCCTTCTTGATACATATGCACTTGTCTCCAATGATTGATACTTTATTAAATATAATTCTTTGCTTGTCTGTGTATACTGATAAATCAGAGTCACTGGGCAGTAAGATAAGATGGAAAAGCAGGTAAAGAAAAATGTACAGTCGTATTTCTCAAGACTCCAGAAAAAAATAACTAATTGTTGACTTTGGACCTGACAAAACTAAATACATCACTGCACTCTCATTTGTGCAGCTGCAAATTTAGCAAATGTCAAGCATGATGGAATTAGTTTTACTGTTCTTGATACCTGTGCTGTAGTCGCTTGTTGATTGAACAATTTGTTTTCAACAAGTAACAGTGAGTGAGAGCAAAGAAGTCAAAAGAAATTCAACATCGCTTACTTGGCAACTTCTTGTTTCTAAACAATTCTTTTAAAAATAAACCTTAATTAAACAAAGACTGGTGTACAGTAAAGAGTAGAATGCTTATCTTTGTCTCTTCTCAGTCACTGTTATTTTGTGTCTGGCTACGACTATGCTCATCTGGTATCACAAAAAAGTATGGAAAATAGGAGGCTCCTCTGATTGATGTTCAAATGTTATGCTGATTAGCTATCCCTGTTTCTAGCCAGGTGTCCATGACTTCTTCATCTAGAACCTGAGAGGCTTGTGCTGCAGTGATGGAACACTTTTGTTCTGGCTAATAAAAAAAAACCTATTCTCATGCCTTTCAGCTCTAGTTCGTATACAATGTAGTGTCACAGATGCAGTAATGTAGCTGCCGTTAACAGGAATCATCAAAGAGCAAGGGGGAGAAGTGTCAACTTATAGACGTATTAATACACAAAATTATTATTAGTATTATTACTTGTATCATGTGCACCTAGCAATAAACTCCAACTCCCTTACTGAACAGAACTAAGCCAAGTGCATTCCCCATATCTGGCAGCTAGTAATTCTCTCGTACTTCATATACTACCCTTTTTAGCTAAACAGTCTATTACCAGTTATGGCACTCTTCTACATTTCTTATGTGCATTATCTGCAGATAATGTTTGGCTCACTGACCATTAATATTGACTTAACCAAGGTACTTCATTAACTATATGAGTTCTGCAGAATGTCTTAGTGGGACGTGCACATACCAGTTACAATTATTGTCCCACATTTGTTATTTCCATGTATTCTACTCAGATACTCCTCAATGTGTTATGCTGTGAGTATTGTATGAATTTTCTATGTTAATGACCATTACCTATATTGTTTTGAATGTATTTTACGTCTGTTTACTTACATATAAAATATGCATCATGTAAGAGTCACACTCGTACCACAGCTGAAGTAAGGGGAGCTGGTGCAATATAGTGATTTTATGGCCTCCCTGACTGCCAAACATAAAATAAAATAAAAAAAGACAGCTTACAAAATGTCACCATGATTTAATGACCCTAGGAGCATATTAGACCGCTTGTAGAGCATCCAAGTCACAATTTTTTTAAAGGCAGTTACCTTCAATAAACAAACAGGAGATAGTTTACAAGCTATCTAATAAGTGAATGGTAACATATTTGTAAGTTAAATTTGGGGTGGCGCTCCTTACAATTTGGCACTAGAGGCAGGTACCCTGTTTATCCCACCCTTTTTACTGTACTAATAATTTCAACAAACAATTCTATGATCTTTATTTCTATGTTATGGCTACTATGAATGAAATGTGGCAATAATAACACAGTACAACTGCTATACCCCAAGGCAGCTTTTGAGCAATAAGAATCTTCTACAGAAACTGACATCAGCTGTACACTGTCAGCCATGAGCTTGCAGAGCTGAACTGTTGGATTATGTAGTTCAAATGCCACTGAAGATGCTGTTTTACAAATCAGATGTCCTTTAGAAAAGCTATTTTACTTTGGTTCACGGATATCAAAATGCCCATTTAAATGAGAATTCTGTACCCTCTTGGCCCATTTTAAACAGAGTTTTTGGCAGATGCATTTCCGTGGGGAAAAATATAATTTCTCCAACTGCTATTTTTTCTAATGTATTCTGCAGCTAAAGTAAAATCCATGTTTATATTAAAAGATGCCTAGAATTTTGTCCAAAAAGCATGTGACTTTGTTGTGGGAAGAAACTTCCTTGAGTTTAGGAAGTAAGGATCTTGGCAAAGTCAACTGGACACATTAAAACAGAGATTCGTATCAATTTGCATTTTTAATTAAACTTTTTACCGTATTAGAATTACTAGTGATCTTAAGTAGCTTTATTTCCAAGTATGAGTTCAAACATTCCATATATGTGGGCTTTACATGCACATCTGAGTATCGGTAGATGGCTGCTACTTGTTGAGTTAGTAGCTACAAATTTGTCACCTGAAAAAAATAAATAAATAAAACTTGCGATGACCTCTGCAGTTCACAGCCAAATTCATCTTAGGTATGTGACTTTATTCTTTTTTGGCTAAGTGACTTTAGTTTGCTGTTCTTACCGTTTAATTTATTAATTTGATTAAAACTGCTGGAAAGAGTTATTTTTATTTTCATTTATCTATTTTATAGTACAGTAATTAAGCCATACACTGTTTACTGCAAATTTAGTGACCTATAATTACTGGCTTGTTTTGTTGTTGGCAGGAGAATGTAGGCCAGACTAGTTCCACATGAGAGTGAGTGTGTGTGTGTGTGTGTGTGTGTGTGTGTGTGTGTGTGTGTGTGTGTGTGTGTGTGTGTGTGTGTGTGTGTGTTAAACTCCTGATGTGTTGCTACTGGCTGAAGAGCTCTGTGCACCCTTTTGGTATTCTTTTTCCTGTGTATTTAAACAAGGGGATTTAGCTCAAAGGCACACACAAGTGGGGTGCAACAGCAGTGCAGTACAAAGACAGGCATCCTGACAGATATTTTTCTGTTTCGTAACCTACTTTATTCCTGATTTGTGGTTTACCCAAGATACATAACTTATCTAAACCACCTCTGCGACCAGTTGTTTCTGGTCGCAGATGGTTAACCAAACCTATTTCTATTTATTTAGAATATGTTTTGAAATCTTACTTAACATCTACTGAACATAACTGTAATAGATTCAGGTGATTTTTTACGGAAGCTGGAATGACTATAATGAATGCTGTTTCTACTATATGGTTACACTCGATGTTAAGTCGTTGTTTACCTCCACTCCTAATATTGATGGTACAGAAACTATCAGGGGTTTAGTAGGCAGGTGTGCTACAAATACAAATACTTATATTAATACTATTTGTATTATACTGGAATTAGTGCTTGCGAATAATTTGTTTTGTTTTAACAACCAAGTTTACCTTCAGCAAATTGGTGTGGTCATGGACACACCTGTAGGCAACACCTATGCTAATCTAGTAATGTATGAAAGGGAAAAACAATTTTTAATGGTTTATATAATAAGTTTTTATTTTACTCTTGCTTTGTAGAGGACAGCTTTTTGATATGGGGGTTGAGCTTGGATGATTTGGAGGTGTTTATTCCCTACCTTAGTAACATCACAACATTCCTTAGGTTTAGGGCTATGTCATCAGTAAACAGCATTAATTTTTTTTAAATATAAATATTTATAAGGATATCTGAGGTTTGCTTAAAACTAAAATTTATAGGAACGAAAGAAATTATGATGAATAGCAATCTTTATCGAACTAGTATGCATCCCAGTTATGTTTTTAGAAATATATTAAAGGAACAATGTTGTCGTTTGTCCAGGCCTACTATGGACGACAAGATTTTTATCTGTGAAGCATCTATTATACACAATGATTTCTTAGCACGAGGGTACAGATCTGAAGAGATAGTCTCCTCTTAGTAGTGATAAAACTTTACTTAACAGCACTGTGTGCCTATTTTTTAAGTTGGGATCACATACTACTGAACAAAATGCTGTTGCTTTAGGTACTTGCTTTACTTAGGTTATGATTTTTAGTAAGAGCTCGAGGTTTATATTGATATCTTAAAAAGACAATGGGTTGATTTTGATGGCATTGCATGACGTGAAGAAACTGGTTGGAATAACACCTAAATTTATCTTCAAAAATAAGTTAAATCTCTTAGAAGAACGTTACGTTAAAGGAACAGACTAAATAGAGTTACTGTAATACTGAAACATTGATGAGAACAGGAACCTTTCCATGCATGGATTGTAATTTTTGTCAATATACTGATAGTGCATGCTCATTTAAGCACCCAGTAACTGAGAAAGTATATTATTTTTAACATTTTGCAAACTGTGAGTCTGTTAATTTGGTTTATGTTGTTGTTTGTGAGCAATGTAGAACTTTTTATGTTCGTAAAACTAATTGATATTTTAAAGAGAGAATATCACAACATTTATATGATATTAAGAAAAGTGTTTCTACTAATACTTTGACTAAGCATATTCTTGAGAAAGTGTTGAGGCACATAAATTTAAGTTTAGTTTGTTGTATGCACACCATCACCACTTCTACTCCTAGAGATGATGTTGTTAATATAACTGAGTTTAATTAATGTAAATGGATACTGCATTTAAATGCAGTAAACAAGACAGGATTAAATGAGTCTTGCTTCTTAAACCCAGTGTTGAAGTTACGTGGTTTGTTTTACTAATTGGTTAATTAGTCAATTAATTGTTATTTAAATATCTGCTGTTTGGGATTTTTTTTTTAAAACCAGATGAAGTGTTGCCGAGTATTTTTATTAAATTCTTAAGCCATGTTGCTTTCTGCTTATGTTGCATTTTGCCTGAAGTGTAATCTTCTACCTCCACCGTCTGCCATTCCCTAGTCATTCAGTCTCACTAGCGATACTTAACAGGTGCATTAGTTGTGTGACCAGCCAGACTATGAGCTGCATACACCAATGTGTTCTCTATCTAACATTACACAGGTGTTCTATACTGTTAAAGCAGCCCACAGAGGCTCTGTCTTGCTCACAATGATAGTTACCAAAACCAGCTGCACTACATTACCCCTTGCTCATAACTGCCTACTTAACCTAATGTTGGACAGTGATAGGCAGCGTATTACCCCTTGCTCATAACTGCCAACTTAACTGTAAAATTCCCCAACTTATATGATGCATACAGTTAACACTCTCTCTCTCATGAAGTACATCTTTCTATAAGAAAATCCAGTCAGACACTGACAGGCAGTGTATGTCTTCATAAGATAATCCAGTTATAATTCCTCCATACAAAAAACACACCACACTTACAACAGTTTTTAATTTGAAATAGCCCAAATAAATCCCTCATTTAATCATACAGTCATTCAAATCAATTCTAATATGTTTCCCCAAATATTTGGAGTAAAACAGGTCACCCTACTTATTTTTGTTCTACTGTCAGCCTCATAGCACTCAGGTATACTGAGATAGTGCAGTAACAACCTCTTGTTCACAGATAATTGACTTTTACTCAGCACAGAGTTCTGTTTTTGACAGATATTAAGTATTTAACTACAGAAACCTCTCTCATATGGAAAAACAGACTGCAAGTGACACACACATCTGCCACATTCTACGGGAAGCTACTAACATGGGTTTAAGCTAATGCTGTAACAAAAAAAATCTTGCCAATGCCTCATTGATCCATGACAAATAGTTTTCAATCTATATCAAACATTACATCATTCTCAGGCACTCCAACAAAGAGTCAGCATGAATCAAATAACCCCAAATTACTACAACACACACCTCTCGAAATGCAAATGTTGCAATGATCAGTGACTCTACAGTCAGGCACACAGATGCTTCACTCACTAGGCTGGACAAATACAAGGTGACAGTGAGTTGCCTTTCAAGTGCCAAGATCTTGGATGTCTTAAAGGCCCTCAAGACCCTTTCACCTGACAAATATAACTATGATGTGGTGGTGGTGTACATGGAAGTGAACTTGGTATGCAAAACGTGAATGGCATAGAGAGAGTTACGTCAGAACTGTCCATCATGTTACAACACTGGTACTGTGTGGAATTCTTCCTTCTCAAAGAATACAGCCAAGGTATAAAGAAAGCAAAATAGCCTTCGACAACTGAATAAATAGCCGATGTCATTCCAAGGGGAATTCAATATGTAACCGCATGGGATGAGATGCCCTACTTGTTTTGCAAAGGATTGCCTGTACCTCTCATTTCAAGGTTTCCCTACACTGGCTAAAGCCTTTGCTGTCTCCAAAGTGCCTTTTTCACAAAGGTCAACTAGTAGACATCCCAACATAACTAACATACCAAACCCAAAACTGAATCACAATAAGGTGGCCTTGCACAGAGCCAAATGCTTCAATAAAATACCTACGCAGAGGCACTCCTGCATTTAGAATACAGCCATATTGTTAACAAACCCACTAGAGGATATAATATCCTTAATGCGGTCTTTTAAAAAATATAGCTTTTTCATGTATTATTACCCTAGCAACTCCTACACTGGTTAAGTTGGATAAACTATTAATGTTCACCTTCAGAGATCTCTAGATCACCTGAAATCAATATTATGGAATTTTATGGATTATAAATCGACTACATTCATCACATTCTAAGACAAAGTTTCAAAATTCACTTACACTAGCATCTGCCCAAATGCTGCCACAGTAGGTGGCAATACAAATGTGTTCTACTCCCCTAAGAGAAATGTACAAAATTGGCAGCCACAACAAAAATATAATCAAACTCAAAAACAAAACAATCTGTAGGTCCTCCAACATAAATAAAATTATACTATGAAATAAGAAACTCCTTAAAGTATACAACACACTAGAAAAAATTGCATCAAATATATCAGAAATATTATTATAAAAATACTGTTAGGTCCAGCAAAGCTGAACTTAGGTTAATGTCTGAAACTAAGGATAACCAAAACGTCTTTTCTAAATTATCACTTGTGACATAAGCAAACTTACATTGCTATAAAAGTAATCAACCTTCTTAACAAGTTCACATTTACAAACATTATACATTACAGACAATATAAAACAACCACTCTTGTAGGTAGGTCTTGATGCAGAGAAAGCATTCAACAGAGTAAGCTGGTATTTTATGAGTAGGGCAATGAAAACATTTGCATTCCTTGATACAATAATAATGCTAATTAGGAGGATGTATGAGGGATCGGTGGTGAAAATTAAAGTGAGGGGGTTCCTCTCTGAAGAGTTCTGTTTGAACAGAAGGAGCAGGCAGGGGTGTCCTCTTTCTCCTTTATCTGTGTTATATTTAGAACCATTGAAAAAGAAAATAAGACACTCAGAAATTAATGGATGTAATTGGTATGGTAATCAAGAAGAGTTGGCTTTATCTGCAGATATTACTTTGTACCTAATAAAACCAGAAAAAGAAATTTCAGTGTTGCAAAACATTGAGGAAGTTTCAAGTCTTTTCAGGATACAAAATGAATGAAAAGAAAATAAATGCAGTAGCTGTAAACTATGTACTCGCACACAAACTGGTTCAGCAATACCCATATTTGTCATAGTTTAGGATTACCTAATTTGAAGGGGCATTTCAGAGCTACACAGTAAAGGCTCCTATACATTTCGCAAGCAGAAAACTATACTTCAAAGTGGAAAGGGATAATGATGATGAAACAGGGGAGAAGCTCATGAAATAAGGAGAGACTGGGATTTTGATGCATATCCTTAAGGAGAACAATAATCATACAAAATATATTCATAATGTAGTACAAAGTACTTTAAGGACTAAGCCAACACAAGACTGGAGAAAGGAGATTCTGCAGATAGGGATTAATGCTATTCGGAGTATAGAATACAGGCAAGAGGGGGGCTAGAATTTACTGGAGAAAACCGGCAAAGGAACCAAGGTATTGTGAGAAAATAATAAGAGTGGAACAAGTAATAGAATGCGATATGGAAACATAGTATGGTCGTGTGAAATCTTACCATAGCAGTAGAAATCCTTTTCTTCACTGATGCAGCATTCAGTCACTCCCTCCTTCTCCCTGCTCTTGCCCCTGTCTTCTATTACCCTCTTGGCCCAAGGGCTCTTGCTTTTTTTCTCTTCTTAACTTTTTTCTTCTGGATGTATATGTTCTACATTGTTCTTGGGAGTTATTTTGCTCCTCCTAGGGCAATTCAGTTCTGGGTAACTGCATCCGTACGTCACCTTTATGCCCTATGCAGGGTGCATACGTGTGATGAACGACGCCAATAAGATCTAAAGGCTTTAGTATACTCCCTGGATGGTGGGGTATTCTTGGCAGGAGATCCCTTCAGTAAAGAATACTGTGACAGTGAAGAGAAGGACATAGAGTGTGCCTTGACCCTGCCTGGAACAGTTTCTATGTTGTGGGAATGAAAATGTAATAGCCTGGGACAACTATTTAGAAATAGTCTGCTCTGACACAGATTGCCCTTTTTTCCTTCGCTGTAATGAACTAATCTGAAGTTCTGAAAGATTTTATTCTGTCATCATAGCAGCAGAGTTGTCTGTCGACATCCCAAGGTATGAAGTATCCTTTCTCTATCATTTTTGGGTTCAGGGAAGGACTCGAGGAGATGGATACTTTAGCTTAAAGTAAACCTGAATACCACTTTACACTTAAAAGAAAGATTAGTTCTCAAAGAAACCCTGTCTGAAAAAATGAGTTAAGGTTGACCTACCATAGGGGCGGGCACAGTGGTGTATCAGTTAGCATTGCCGCCTCACAGCAAGAGGTACTCTTGTTCGATTCTCGGCCGGGATGCCTTCTGTGCAGAGTCTGCATGTCCTCCCTGCAGTCACATGGGTTTTCTCCAAGTGCTCCTATTTCCTCCCATATTCCAATGACATGTAGTTGGTGATCTGGACACAACTGGCCATAGGCGTGTGTGTGTGTGTATGTACCTCCTGTGGAAAGTTGGGTGTCAGGCTGTCAACTCAACACCGTAAAACTCCACTGCCAATCATTCAGCGAACCATTGTTCCACCATGGTGACCTCTAACAGGAAAAGCCAAAAGGAGAAGAAGGCAGCTGACCCATCATAAGATCTTGCAAGTTAGATACTCTTCTTGCAGAGGTGAAAGCAACCAGTAAAACAGTTTTCCATGTTAAGAACCTCAGGTCAGCCAGATGAATTGATTCAAAAGGAGCAAGTGTTATCTTCCCCAACACAAAATAAAGACCCAAAGGAGGAGCCATCAGTTTTCTTGGGTGGTCTCTTATGCGAAACCCCAATCAAAAATATTATGCAATTTGAATGCCTTGAAAGAGGAAGATCCAAGGGCAAACATGCTGAAATGGCAGACAAATGACTCTTGATAGAGAAGTAAATCAGGCCACAGGAAAATAACTCACACAAATTTTATAAACAGAGAAACACTAGGCCTGAATGGGTGTTGTTTACACTGCCGGCACCACTTAGAACACCTTTTCCATTTCCTAATATATGACTTTCTAGAAGCAGGCTTTCTTGCCTCCACTAATACGTGTTGCACATCCTCAGGAAACAAAAGCTTAAAAGGTAGCAAGACCTTATCTTCCAAGCAGCCGGCTGACGTTGGTTGGTGTCAGATGTATCAAACATCCCCTTTTTCTTGTGTGAGTAGATCCAGTCTGTGAGAAAGCTTGTGGTAATTACCCTTAACTAATTCCAAAACAAGGCAGAACCCACTGCCGCCTTGGCCAGAATTAAGTCCCCACAGCAATCTTGGGGATTCCTTCTGAATCTTCAAAATTATCCTGGATATCCGTGGAAAAGGAGAAAATGCATACAGAAACATTCCTGACAATGGAAAAGAAAAGGCATCAGCCATCCAGGCCTTATTGTATTGGGTCCTGGAGAGATTTGTCAGCAGAATGTTCAGATAGGAGGCAAAAAGGCAAAAATGTCCACCTCAGGAAATCCCCACAGATGGATTACATTCTGGAAGATCCCCTGATCTTATTAATATTCATGTGGGTCTGCCAGTGCCCTGCTCACCATGTATGCCTCACAGTTTTGCTCTGCTATAAAGCTAAATCCCAAGCTAACATAGCTAGTCTGTTTAGGGGATAAGACCTGGTTTGTTTATGTACCACATCACTATGGTATTGTCTGTAACAACTTGAAGAGGTCCTGGGGACCAAAGGTTATTCAGGGATTGGAGTGCCTTGATAAGAGCAAACATCTCTTTTATATTTATGTGCTTGTATCGATCTCTGTTGTCCCAGATACCTTGTACTTTTATCCCTCTAGAAACTGCTTCCCAAGCAAAGTCCTGGGCATCTGTGGTGACTGACTGTTTTGGAGCAGAAGGGTTGAAAGGGAGACCTGGATTCAGGGATACTTAATATCTCCACCAAGTGATTTCTCTTCTGACAAATCCCAGAACTGGAATCTGAAAAGTTAATGGGAGCTGATGCTGAGACCAAACAGACTTCAGACACCATTGCATCTTTTTCATGTGGAGTCTTGCCAGGGGTAACATGAGATAAGGTCCCTTGTATAGTAATTCTGAATTGTTTGACTGTCTTTTGTTCTAGAGAATTCTTGTTTTTTCTGAAACCTCCCCACCATTGTTTTGTAAAAGTCTGTTCACTAGCACTTTGTTGACATTTTGGGCCATATTCTATAAAGCCTACATACAGTGTATACAATATGCATTCAAAAACATTATTATCACTTTTTTTTGTGCTTTCTAGTCACTCAGACAGATTACACTAAGTGTACGTGAAGTCTACACTTTGTTGTAACCTTTATGACTCCCTGTCAGTATTTAAAGCTACAAGTATATCAGTAGGAAAACTGAAATTAGAAGGAAGAAGGTGTGAGTTATGTCTGTGTTGTCTGTTCACTCAGAACAGTGTACACAGTGTAGGCGTTATTGAATCCTGGGGTGTATTTCTTTTTTTCTTGGCAAAACTGGATAAGGGAGCAAAAACCCCCCTTGGAAAATTTGGAGGAGGGATGAAAAACCTGAGAGATTCTCTCTATTAGCTTTCTTCTCTCATCACATGTTTTTGATAACGTCTGCAGCACAGAGTCCAAAATCTAAATTTCTTTCCAAGAGAGAATTTTAAGTCTCATTTTTTACATCTTTTGAGAGGTTCTGAGTGTGCAGCTAGGCAGACCTCCTCAATGCAGTACCAGCGGCAATGCAGTGGCAGTGGCCTTTATATGTATTAGCTACAGAGACGTATACACAATTTAAGCAATGAGTAGTGACATGAGAAAATGAAGACACAAAACCATACTAAACAGATTTTTCTCACAAGAGGGAAGTACAGTTATATAAAATATTACAATAAATGTCCTATTTCTCACTGCTGCAGTAGTCCTTATACTTGGAATATCCTGCCGAGGATAGCCTAAAGTCTATGCAGCATACCACAGCCATCTTGCTGGCATCATACTTCAGATGAATATCCCAAGTGCAAGGTATAAGGTACATATGCGACGTATGGACACCTAATATTCAGAATGTCTTTGCCGCCAATCCAAACGTTACTTCTGAATTCAGTCTGTAAGGCATTCACCAAGCTGTTTCTTGTACAAAGCCTAATACAGATAAGTGTCCCATTGCGCCCCCTTCTTTTTGCTTTCCTCCTTATAGTTAGTATTCATGTTATACAGGAAGGGGAAATTTGAGTTTGGGAGGCAGATTCCACATCAAGACTAACAAGAGAAGGATCACTTTTTGCTTGAGTGCTACGCATGAGCATACTCTGTGTGTTGTCAGGCTTTTGTCCCTGCGATAGGTTGAAGTATGTTGAACACTATCAATTCTTCCACTTTTATCCTAGTTTGACTTCAAAGGGGTACAGAGATGATGTCTGTCTTTTGGGTAAGTGCCAAAGTGGCATGCTGTGTAGATTTTTGACAACAGCAACTTGAAATATATACTATTGCTATCTGTACTTTCACTCATCTCCATTTAGCATCAAAAGGGTACACAAAGTGACCACCTTTCTTCTGGGCGGTGGTAGCAGTCATCCCAGATTTGATTTAATGCGCCCTGATAAGAATTTTCTTCTCAGTTTACTGCTAACTACTACTCACTTTATTGGTACCTACTGTGTTGTAAGCCTTTGGACATAACTTATAGTCCTGTTTCTTGATTATTTTGTTTACACCACCACTGGACCAAAGCTTGTGGAAAAAAAAAAGCTCTAACGTGCACTTCAGAGCACTAGGAACCCAACTGCTTCTGGTAGGCTTCTGACCCCCAACTTAACTACATTCTTACCTGCACAGTTATTACATTACAGTGTGGGTCAGTTAGGATGTGCTGAAAGGATGGAGAAAAATCTGACAAGACAAAGTGTGAGAAAAGAAAAGTACACTAAACAGTATCAGTAGACGACAATAAGAGGTAAACAATAGAGCAATGATGCGTGTGCCAGACTGACAATAGACAGCTGGGTGCGGAGTGCCATGGAACACTGCCTAGGGACCCATATCGATCCAGTTTCTGTCTATGTCATTTAATTCACTGCTTCTAGGCGTGGCTTGCTAAAAGGGGTGTTACTCTCACACAAGGGATATGTTGAAATTATTTTATTTATTTATTCTATTTTATTTATCCTTTGTTGACCAGGTTAGTCCCACTAAGCTAGCAGTCTCTTTTCAGGGGAGACCCAAAGTGGTATTTATACTACTAGGGGAAATTTGGCCAGGTTAATGGGGAACTTCCATTATTCTTTTCGATAGGTGCTGTGGGATTATTTTTTTTACATTCACTGGAGCTACCACCATCTCAAACAATGGGGCCTTGGTTTAACATCTCATCTGAAGGAGGAGATAGTCAGCACCTCCTTAGGCTGAACTGCAGTGTCAGCAACTGATATACCTGGGGTGGAAATAGAACCCACAGCCTTCTGCACCAAATGCTACTGTACTAACTGTTGCATCACTGACTGACACTAACATATGGCTTATCTGTCAGAAATGGAAGGATGCAAAGGTAATAACACTGCATTTAAAAGTACAATAAAGTTTCATGACAATCAACAAAAACACATACTCCTTAGCTTAAAATATACTTTCTTTAACAGGAAAGAAAGTTTGAACAAATAAAATATGTGGAAAGTTTTCACCCAAAGGGAACTTATCTGCCCAGCAATGGAACAGCACAAGCCTACACTGATCCTTGAATGCCTGCAGAGCAACACTCTCTTTGCGGTAGGAAATCACTGAAGGGCTTGGTGCCCAAATCTGTCTTTTAGTCAGCTAAGCTCAAACTAATGGTTTGGGTGCATTGAGGGTACCTTGAAGCTTTGTAAGATGTTATATCCTTAGCAGGCTATAATCCATATAGGTTAGGCTACTGTAATAGTGATCAATACGAAGAACATGTTGAGGTGCATATTGAGCCCCTCTGTCTTTCTATTTACTTTTTTGTTTTTATTTTACACTTGCTAAACAGCAAAGCCATATTTAGCAAGTATAAAGAAAGATGGCACCTGTTGAATTTTGCTTTTCTAATGCCATACTTCAAGGCAGCTTAATATACTATTGTGATGTAGAGGACTTATTTCTTACCAGGTGATATGTGTACAATAATACTCTCCAATAGGGTGTATCAATGTACAATTTGTCCATTATCTATAGCTGCTTAAATGTATATTCTACAATTTATCATATATTCAGTTAATCTGCTGGAGTATACTGTTTAAATGCTGCTGAAGATGCTGTTTTACAGATCAGAAGTCCTTTATAAACTGCCCTTATAAAAAGCTATTTTACTTTGTTTAGTTCATGAACAATGAAATCGCAGACTAGCCATGGTATCAAATAATGCATCCTCCCTGCAAGAGCTGCACTGCATTTTGGTGAACCAGGCCTGGTAACATCGTATTACTTTGCTATCCTTGCTGTCTGTGCCACCCTTATGGCTACACATCACAGAATGAGCCACTCAAAGTCAGAAGACATGATAGTCAGCACACAGTCTCCATATTGTTCTTATTACCCACAGCTCCCCCATTTCCAAGGATATGATAGTGACAAGGTAGGCGGTACCAATGCACAGACACACTGATACTGCAGCACCATCACAACACACAGTGATGTCAATTATTTGCACAATACATTAATGCATAAATATGAAACACTACTTCAGTACAGAACAGTGCAATCATTCCCTAATGATGCATTTTTACATGCAGAGTGAGAACCTTACTTTCAAGCAGAAAAAAAATTACACACTTATCTTTAGAAAATGTTGTGTAATATTTTACTTTAGTATACAACATACATCTCTCATTGTCTTAACAGGCGTAGCTGACCAATATTGTGCCACTTCTCTGCATGTACGATGGTACTACATACTATTAGCAATAATACTGTAGCTGAGGACATCTTCATAGTGCAAGGACACCAACAAGACAGTATATTAATATGTGCAACTTGTAATATGCTACAGCATGTACTGTGAACATCTATTCAAATTAATATCCCTAGTTTAAGACTACTACACATCATATGGTTTGATATGTTTGTGGTTTCTGACATCTGGCCATTACACAGATGATTAAGGCCCTAAATCTCTAATAAACTGCTACCTGTAGTCCACAGTTTGATTGCCTTAGCCTCCATTTGCTTACTGTGCGACTGACAAGTAACTAAACTACAGTGCTCTGGGGCAACTGGGAACTTGGGCAAAGCTCAAATAACTACCTATGAAGATGTGGTATATTGATAGGAAAGGTCAACAACGTGAAAATACTGCTTAGCATGAAGGTAAAATGTAACCCTTCACACACTGCTCCTTGTTAAAACATAGTCATTTTGCTATTACACAACTCCTTGCAACATGCAAGCAGAAGTACAGTTCCACAGGACAGTGTGAAAATCTGCGGAGGTGCAGGACCTTGTCTCTTTCTTCAGAGCACACTGGTACAATGCCCAGGTGTTTTAGCCGAAACTTTATACTTCAAAGTGTTTCAGTTATGGATAACTTTTACAAAATGTGGTAATATTTGCGTTGGATGTGCAAAGCAAAGTGTTGCATTCTGCAGCCTGTTAAATTTAAATCATAATTCACATGCAAAAAAAAAAAAAAAAAAAAAAAAGTTACACAATATGTAAGTTTTGCTGGGAAAACTATCAGGTACTTTCTCTCTTACGGATGTGCTTAAGAATGTGAATATTCTTACTGAGTAATCCTTTCAAATAACTATCTGTATGTTACCATTAATTTGCAGTTTGTTGTTCTGTATGTACAGCCCCCAGGAGGTTGCAGGAGGTGTGCAGGTATTGTGAGACATTTATGCTCCTGCTGGACTGTGGCTGAAATTAATCAAAATGCATCTGTCAAATACTCTGGGACATAAACAAATGAATACATGTCATTTATGAAACCTTACATGTCAAAATGTAAAGTATACACAAGTGAGAAGTAAAAAAAAAAACATTATAATAAAAAAACCCTTGCCTAACCACAGAAGACAGTCTGATAACTCAATGACCACTTTCTTCAACTAGCAACTTGTTCTAAAGCCATACATATGAACACAAGATGTCAAATGCTACCATGCTGATTATTTAAGAAATAGATGGTGAAATGCAGCAAACTACTGCATGTTTTATCACTGTTTTGCTGAAAAATACTGACAGTACTTTTACTTGCTGGGAACAGGAAAAGTACAGCTGTGTACACTTAGCATAAATGTAGATGTTCGAGTATATTCACTGTTGCAGTCATCACCTGTGAGTTATCCCTGCTGTGTGGTAGCCCTCTGCCAGCCCGAATACCACAGTCAATGTTTTTCTGCATTGGCTGCTGTCGCTTGATGACTGACGTCAGGTCATCAGTGCTATAAAGCAAGGCATCCGACGCCATTACATCAGTCTTTCTTGCCCTAACCAGTCAGAAGCCCAAGGAAATGTGGTAAAGTGGTCCTGGTGGCTAAACGCCGCCATCAGAAGCTTATGCCTCCCTAAGGAAAGAGGATACAAGGGGGAAGGAAAGAAGGAAACCAGGACTGCAAGAGAGAACACACTCGAACATCTACATTTATGGTAAGTGAACACAACTGTACTATGTTCTTAGTGTTTTCACTGTTGCAGTCATCACCTGTGGGAGGATTCCCAAAAGCTGAGGAGAGGGATGCAAGGATTAGTTAGAGACCTAGGCATGGGTAAGCATGCCCTGCAGAACTGCAGAGGCAAACCCTGCCCTAGCCTTAGAGAAAAGAGGTAGGTGGTAATGCTTTGTAAAGGTATGAACAGAGGGGTCCAGGTGGCAGCTTCAAAGATGTCCCTGGTTGGAACTCCTCTAAGGAATGCTGTGGAAGTGGAGGCTGCGCTAGTGGAATGGGTACGAAATGACTTAGGGGTGGTTTCCCATGTAATCTGTAGCAGAAATGGATATCCATTTGGAAATGGTCTGCTGGGAAATGGGCGTCCCCTCTGCCCCCTAGGGCAAAGCTGACAATACTTTGGTCTGTTTTCCTGAAGGGCTTAGTACGGTCCAGGTAGTATCTAAGCTGTCTGTGCACATCTAGTGAGTGCATAATTCCTTCCCCATTGTTTTGAAGGTTAAGGAAGAAGGTGGGTAGATGTATGGCCTGGTTGAGAGTCGCATTAGATACCACCTTGGGTATAAATGAGGGGTTAGTCCACAGGGAGACTCTGTCTGCATGGAAAATGATGAAGAGCTCAATCGCCATCAGTGCCTGAAGTTCTGAAACCCCTCTGGGTGAAGTGATAGCTAGTAGGAAAGCAGTCTTCCAGGAGACGTATCTTAGTTCTGCTGAAGCAGCAGGTTCGAAGGGTGGTAAGGTTAGTTTTTCCAAAACATAATTCATGTCCCAGGCTAGCATGGGTGGCCTTCTGGGAGATCCGATATTAGAAGCCCCTCTGAGGAATTGTTTAAACAAAGGATGCGAGAACAGGGGCTGGTCTATCTCGAAATGAGCTGAAATGGCTGAAGTGTAGATTTTAATAGAAGGGAAGGAAAAGCCACTATTGAGAAGCTCTGCTAGATACTCCAGGATAAGAGGGACAGAAGGTTGTGAGGTACTGCCCCCTCTGGACTGGCTCCAAGAGCAGAATCTTTTCCATTTCCATGCGTAAGATTTTCTGGTGCTGGGCCTTCTGGTCTCTGTGATAATGTCTAAGACCTGTTTGCTTAACAGGGGCCCCTTTTTGCTTTTAGAGTATTAGACATTTAGACATGCTGACAGTTTGAGAGTCTGCGAGTCTGGATGCAGCACCCCCCCCCCCCCCACCTGAGTCAAGAGGTCTGAGATCAGGGGAAGCTGCCTGGAAGGCTGTAAGGTCAGGCTGCACAGTAAGGGGTACCAATGCTGTCTGGGCCAACCTGGAGCAATGAGGATGGCCTTTGGTCTCTCCCCCTTATCTTGATCAGTACCTTGGGAATAAGAGGCAGAGGAGGGAATGCGTACACAAAGGGGGATTTCCAGGGGAAGGTCAAGGCATCCACCTTCACGCTAGGTGGTGATGCTCCCTGGTACACAATTTTTTTAGCTGGTGGTTGAGGTGCGAAGCAAAGAGATCCACATCCGGAGCTCCCCACTCCTGAGGGACTTTCAAAAAGATTTTTCTGTGGAGCTGTCATTCGTGGGGGTCCAGTAAGTTTCTGCTTAAGTGGTCTGCCACGGTACTGTTGATCCCTGGTAGGTATTGGGCTATTAGGTGTAATCCCATGGAGGAGAATGTCAGCCAGAGGTTCATGGCTAGCCTGCACTGAGGGTAAGATTGGGTCCCTCCCTGTTTGTTGATGTACCACATTACTGTGGTGTTGTCTGTTTTGATAAGAACCCCTGGCCTGAGATGGGGTTTGAAGAATGTCAGAGCCTTTTGTACTGCCATCATTTCCTTCCAGTTGATGTGTAAGAGAAGGTACAGGGCATCCCAAAGACCTTGGGTGCACCTGCCTGCTATGTGAGCGCCCCAAGCAATGTCTGAGGCATCGGTGGTAATGGTCTGCCCGGTAGGGCAGAGGATGAAGGAAAGACCCTACCCACCAGAGAAACTCAGCCCTTATATAGGGGATCAGAGGGAGACAGGTCTCTAGAGGCTGAAAGTACTGACACCAAACGTTCTTTACATACCACTGAAATTTTCTCATGTGAAGCCAGGCCAGAAGAATTGTAAGGATGCAAGATGCCATGCACCCCAAGGTTTGCAGGAACTTCCTCTCCATGAGATGACTTCTGGAAGCCAGCTGGGTAAAATAGAGAGGCAGAAAGTTCTTCTTTTCTGGGAATAGGAAGGCCATTTGGGATGCTGTGTCCAGCAGTGCTCCGAAGAAAATGATCCTCCTGGAGGGTGTTTGCTTTGATTTCTTCTCATTGATGGTGAACCCTAAGGAAGTTAGGAGGGTTTTGACAAAGAGGAGGTCCTGGAGAAGCTTTTCTTTGCACTCTGCCTGAATGAGGCAGTCGTCCAGATAAGGGTAAATCTGTATATTTCTCTGTCTGCAGAATGCTATTGCTCCAAACAAGTGGTCCTTATCCAAGGGTGCATCAATTAATTTAGACTTGACATGAGCAGGGAGAGGTTGTTCCTTCAACCATGTATGTCTCCTAATGACAGATCCTGACACTGCTGCCTTGTGTGAGGCTTCTAGGGCATCATATCCACAGTGTAATCAGTGCTTGGCTACTTGACAAGTAGAGTTAAGTAAATCTGCTAACTTTTTTGAATTGGCAGAGTCAGGAAAGGTAGAAATCTTTTGTTTTAATAGTTCCAAAGTGTGTTGTTGATATTTTAACATATAGAACTGACAGTTGAGAGCTCTAACAGTTAAGGCTGCAGAGGTGTATACTTTTTTTTACCTCATCTGTCCAGAGTTCTGGAGGCTTTGTCAGAAGGAATAGGATTCTTTGCAGAACTAGCCTTAGCTCCTTTAGGTCCCTGTGTAATGACCTCCAGGTCTGCAGTGGGATTTCTGTACAGGTATTTGTGAGAATCCGGTACTCTGTAACACCTGTCAGGTTTACTGGGAGCAGGTGGGAGGGTGTCAGGGGCTAAGCTGGATTCATGGAAAACATCATTCACCAATTCTAAGATAGGGGGGGTGGCCAGGGGTCTCTGCTGGGGCAGGTCTAGAAACTCTCTTAGTCTTTTCTTAGACTGAGGGAAGTCCTGAGATTCCCAGTGGAAATGTTCCCTGAGGGTGTGAAGGGTTTCCCCCAAAGGAAAGGCCTTCTGATGGGGAGGCAGAAGGAATGGATTCCTCTGCATCTGCATCCTCATAAGTAGTCAGAAGTTGTTGTTCCTCTTCAAAATCTGAATAATCAGATTCCTAAGAATCCTGCTCTGTCATTAGTTCAAGAGAAGGGTGTCTATTCCTTTTAGAAGTTGTGGTCTGACTACCCCTGATAAGGGAGATAAGATCCTCCACCATCTTAAGCATTTGGGCTTGGGGTGGTGGAGCTAGAGTAAGATGGTGGCTGGAGGTAGATTTTCTAGGAGTGGCCTGGCTTCTAAGCCTAAGAGTATCCATCAGTCTGACAGAAATGGTAGTCGGATGAGAAGACATTGTTTTTTTTGTCTAGAATCAGTAGTGAGAAAGGCCTCCTCAGAAGCCAGTGCCTGTGTCGTGGCTCCAGACCCAATCGAGGCATACCGGACTCCGAAAGGGTCTCAGTACAGGCCTGCGTAGTTATTGTAATTGGGCATCAGGGGTTGCGAAAGTGCCTCACTGAATTCTGGAGAACTGACTACCTTAACGGTAGCGTCGTCGAAAGGCTTAGCCCTGTGTGGTCCATCTCTATCTTTATCTCTACATTTTTTCGGAATGTTTACAGATTGTTGACTGATGGATGTCATTTCGGGATGGGAAGATAAAAATACCAGTCTACAAAAAGAGCTCTACGACGAATGGTACTCGCGTTAAAGAGAGCACAGAACAGGCAATAGGGGACATCATGGTCTGGGCCTAAACAAGTGATGCAGTATGAATGGAAGTCTCAGTGCGGGATCTGCATTCCACAGGCGAGACAATTAACTTTTTCAGACATTGGTTAGTGCAAGAAAAAAAAATCCCCAACGGGGTACTTAGCTTGAGATGTTTTCAGCTGAAATTCGAGCTCTGGTAGTGACCGATCAGCACACTTGCGAACTGCTTCTGCTACGGGCTCCACGGCAATAAAGACTGATGCAATGGTGTCGGCTGCCTTGCTTTATAGCACTGACGACCTGACGTCAGACAACAAGCAACAGCAACCGACACAGAAAAACACTGACTCTGGTATTCAGCCGGCCAAGGGCTACCAAAGAAGGGATAACCCAGAGGTGACGACTGCAACAGTGGAACACAAAGTACTTCTGGTTATATCTTACATGTTAGACTGCTACTGTCCAAACTGCCTTCGCTGATGGGGAAAATACTTCAAGTCACATTGAATAAAAGCACGCACATGTCCACTAACGAGTTCCTTCGATTTTGTGGAATAACTAATTTTTATTGGAATATATATACATGTACCTACACATATACACACACAGATACATATATAAATCTACAAGTATATATGTAAAAAAAAAAAGTGTGTGTATATATGTGTTTGTATATATTATACATACATACACGCACACGCATACACACACACACACACACACACACACACACACACACACACACACACACACAAACATATACATGATTGCAAGCAGCAAACAAATAAATCCAAACCAGCCCAGACGCTGAAAATGTTGATACATTTTATATATATATATATATATATATATATATATATATATATATATATATACATATATATATATATATAGATACACACATATACCTATATATATATATATATACACACACACATATATATATATATATATATATATACATATATATACCTATATATATATATATATATATATATATATATATATATATATATTATATATATATATATATATATATATATATATATATATACATACATACATATACCTATACATATGTCAGCTAGGATGTTGGCAATGTCTGTGGGTTTGGTGTATTTTTTGTCATTTTGGACTAATTCTGAGCATCTGGGAATTCTCACCCAGGTTCCTAACATAACTAAAGAAAGCCTTGTGATTATCCTTAGTGTCCTGTGCAATTTTTCTCTCGAAGCTGGCCTTGGACGATTTTATGAGTGCCCGTAGTTTTTTGCTAATACCGATCAGAGATGCCTTCCCTTTTTGGGATTTTGCTCTATCATGTAGTAGCTTCCTCCTTCTATTGTATACTTTGTTTATGGCTGGGGTCCACCAGACAGGACGTTTGCCTTTGGAGGATTGGGTCTTGGTTTTATTTGGGATTGCATGATCCATGCATTCCTGAAGGTGTTCATAGAATGCGCTTATAAAGGATTCTGCGGTCTGGGCCATATTTTCCACAGGCCCGGGGGCTTTGAAGGCTTCCACCTCGGTTTTGAGGAGTATAAAATTTGCTTTAGAGAAGTTTTTCACTGTGGTTTTCAGGGCAGGGGGTGGAGTCGGGATGTGAATATCCAGTGAGATTAGTTTATGGTCTGATCTTACCAGTGAGGGATACACTTCTGGTCTGAAGCATAGAGTCTCCATGTTGGTGATGATCAGGTCCAGTACGTTTTCCCCTCTTGTGGGAGTGGTAACAAGTTGTTCCATAGCATCTGAGTTTATAAATTCTAGGAACCTTTGGGCTAGGGTGTTGGAGCTAGAGTAATGCTCCCAGTCTATGTTTGGGTAGTTGAAGTCGCCCAATATAATGGTGTTTGGAGAGACCTTCATATTTTCCAGTGTTCTCAGGGAGGCCGAGTGGGATTCCTGGGTTTGGAAGGGTGGTCTGTAGCAGGCTATAAACTGGAAGGCAGTTTTACCCACTGTTAGTTGCACATGGATAGTCACTGATGCTTTGTGCTGTGCCACCAACCTGGAGGTGTGGGTATCTTTGACGAATATCGATACGCCCCCTCCTTTTGTGGTTCGGTCCAAGTTTTGGGGCCTAAAAGCATGGTATGAGGTATAACCTGGTAGTGCTGGGGTGCTCTCGGGAGCCTTGAACCATGTTTCTGTTACTGCACCGATATCGATGTTCTCCATGCTAAGGAGAGTTTCGAGTGCGTGCATCTTGAGGTTTAGACCTCTGGCGTTGAGTAGCATTACTCTTAGTTTCTTATCCCTTGTGATACCCATGGAGGTGGGTTTGTCTTTTGAGCCTTGCCTAAAAACGGCACTATGGGGGTAGCAAGAGCCTTTGCCAATATCCGAAAGCTCAGGGGTGACAGGTGCAAGCCATCCCTAGCGAAGCATCGTGGCTTGTCGAGCATGTCATCCCAGGCTGACAGGCATTGGATCCCCTTTGAATGACACCAATACTTAAGCCAATTGTTGAAATTGATCATCTTGTCTTCATATTGTGGCATCATTCTTGGTGCAACTAACTCTGGGCAAGTGCAACTAACTCTGGGCAAAACTGCAATCCAAATTGTAGCTTGCTACAGATCCCTCATCATGTCCCAGCATTCCCACTCCTCTTTTCTTGATATACTGGAAAATATTAGGGTTCAAACACCCTGATAATGGGCGATTTCAACTACCCTACCATTAACTGGGAAAACTACTCATGTACCAACTCCTTCGCTCAATGCTTTCTGGAATTCATAAACTCCAGTGCCCTGGATCAACTTATCCACACCCCCACCAAGGGCAACAATATCCTAGACCTAGTCATTACCAACATAAATGACCGGTGTTCCACACCCGAAGTCAACTCCTTGTTGGTCAGATCCAGCCATAAGCTAATCACCCTAGATATCCACATCCCGCCCCCACCCCCATTAAGGAAACCACGGTAAAAAAATTCTCCATAGCCAACTTCATGCTTCTTAAGACAGAAGTGCCGAACTTCATGACACCCATGCAGATGGACAATACAGTTAGAACTGTTGAATCCTACACAGATGCACTCTATAAGCACTTACATGAGTGCATGGATCGTGCTATCCCAAACAGAACCAAGAAGCTATCCTCCAAAATAAGGAAGCCAATCTGGTGGTCCCCTGCCATAAACAAACTGTACAACAGAAGGAAGAAACTGTTTCAAAAGAGAGTAAAATCCCATGAGTGGTGGAGCACCCTGATCAGCCTCAGTAAGATGCTGAGATCCCTTATAAGAGCCTCCAAAGCTAGCTATGAAAATAAAATCGCCACTGATTCTAAGGACAACCACAAAGCATTCTATAGCTATGTCAAGAATCTCAATGGCAACACCCAGATCTGCTCTGAGTTACAGCACAACGGCATGAAAATTACAGAACCAACTGATACTGCCAAAATTCTGGCAGATAGGTTCAGTGCTGTCTTTACCACCCTCTCACACCCTAAAGGGCCCATATCTATATAGGAAGAATGCAGAGTCCCTGTAATCACAACTACACAGGTAAAAGCTGCACTCTCTAAAGCCAAAAACACAGCTTTCATGGGACTGGACAACATCCCAGGCTGCATTTTACACAAACTTCAGAACGAACTGGCTCCCCACCTAAGCACCATGTTCAATCATGGCCTCACATCAGGCTTTGTGCCCACTGAATGGTGCATAGCAACAGTTATCCCACTCCACAAACAGGGAGCCACCACTGATCCCGGGAACTATCGTCCTATTGGCCTGATGAGCTTGTTCTGCAAGGCCATGGAACGTATCATCATGGAACTCATAAACAAAGACATTGGAAACTTCCAAACTCTGGACCCCACCCAGTTCGGGTTTGTGAAAGGCAGATCATTCATCCTGAACCTAATTGACTTCTCTGAGGCAGTCGATGAGGCTAAGGTGGTTCACACAGCCTATCTTGACCTCGCCAAGGCTTTTTACACCATCCCCCATTCTGGAATTGTAGCTAAACTCACTAAACTAGGTATAAATCCCTATGTCACAAGATGAATTGCCAAATGACTCACTGATAGAACCCACACTGTAAAAGTTGCAGACTCCAAATCTGACATCAAACCAGTGACTAGTGGAGTAACACAGGGTTCAGTCCTGGGACCTCTCCTATTTGGTATCTACTTCTCTGAAGTACAAGCTAACACAGAAGGCCTCTGGCTAACGAAGTTCGCAGATGACTGCAAACTAGGAGCCATAGTCGATTCCCCAAATGATGTGGACATCCTACAAAAGGACCTCACTGAGACAGATGCCTGGTGTTACAGCCATGGCCTCAAGCTCGATGCCAAAAAGTGCATTGTCATCCCCTTTGGTAAAAACTCTGTACCCGTGAGCTACTGGTTCCACTTCATATCATCGAAATTTCATTTCATCTAAATTCAAATCATCAAGACCAAATAGTCGAAAACTCATTTCATCGAAAACTCATATAATCGAATCTCAAATCATTGAAAACTATAAAGCAACTAGAAATAACATTCCACAAAGTTTTTACTACGTTTATGCAGGGGGGCAAGCCTCCCTGCACCCCCCATGTGGGAGCCCCCCCACACCCCCCATAATTAAATATACCAACTCCAAGGTCGCACTACAGTGGGGGAAACCCCCACTGTAGTGCAATCTTGGAGATGGTATATTTAATTACGGAGGTGTGGGGGGTGCAGGGGGGCTTGCCCCCCTGCATAAACGTAGTAAACAGTGTCTGGGATGTTATTTCTGGTTGCTTTATAGTTTTCAATGATTTAAGATTCGATGATATGAGTTTTCGACTAAATGAGTTTTTGACGATTTGGTCTCAATGATTTGAATTTCAATGAAATGAAATTTCGATAATATGAAGTGGAACCGAGCTACCACATAGGCGGTAGTCTACTTAACACCGAATGTGTGATGAGACCTTGGCACCCAGGTGGACAGTAGTCTCTCCTTTGATAATCACATCGCTACAGTAGTCAAGAAGTCCTTCTACGTGGCACACCTCATCACAAAAGGGTTCTCATCCAGGAAAAAAGAGGTCATTGTTCCCTTTACTTGACATTCATTAGACCCATTATAGAGTACAACGCTCCATTTGGAATGTACCTCACAAGACATTTGCAGCAGCTAGAAAGGCCGCAGAAGTACCTCCAAAGAGGATTACTGGCCTCAAACAGATACCCTACACTGACCATCTAAAAAAAAATTCAAGCTTTACTCCGTAGCATATCACCTACTCCGAGGTGATTTCTGCCTAACGTATAAAGCTATGTCAAACCCAGAGCTGTTGGACATGCTACACTTAAAGAAATCCCAATCCCTCTGAGCTACACGCTCTGGGGACCTAAACCTTGTCACCACAATAAACAGGACATGCTGGAGAGATAGATTCCTGTCCCAGAGACTTCCCATACTCTGAAACAAGCTACCCATCTATGTCAAGCAAAGTTCCTCATTAGCACTTTTCAAGAAGAATCTTTGAGTGGATGGGAGATAGGAAAATATACCCTGGGAATCACTTCTCTGGCTCTGCTCGACAGTGGCACAGGAAAATTACTTTCTTGGGTGGCATAAGCCAGTTAAACTTGTTGGCTAGGCTTACTTAGGCCCTTAGGCCGATAGCCTAGTAACTACCTATGACCCTATTATTAGACTAAATACAATATTATGTAGCATTGAAATGTGCTAACATTATAAGGGTGGCAGTTCATTATTTAGCCATAAAGCAAATTTCAGAGTGGAAAAGTTCAAATAGTGGATAAAGAGGAGGACGGGAAGAGAAGAAAGAGAGTGAGAAAAAGTATTTGTTAGAAGTAATAATTAGGGTAGATATGGGAGGCAGGAGAAAAAATGAGTAAAAGTAACATTACAAGTAAGAGAAACGAAACCAAGGAAAAGAAGAAATAACATGGACAACAAGATTTAGTGTGTGTGTGTGTGTGTGTGTGTGTGTGTGTGTGTGTGTGTGTGTGTGTGTGTGTGTGTGTGTGTGTGTGTGTGTGTGGTGTAAAAGAACTATAAACCAAATATGCACTGATACCTGCTTGCTGCCCTGCTGAGGGGGACACTTGTGCAAGTGCAGTGGACTGGCTCCAATAGGAAGGGATGGCAGCATACCTCTCAACATTATAGAACAAGAAATCTGGACAAGGCCATAAATAATAGGGGACAAAGGCCCAACATTGGGACAATTTATAAATATTGCACTTACAAACTTAGAAAGTTGATAAACAGATTTTGCATTAAAGTGAATTTTCTTAAGGATATGAAGTCTGAAAATCAAATGTCTGTCAACTTTCTGAATTCAGTGTTCAATGATTTGCCAGTGATTTGACAGAAAACTGCAATTTTATGAAAACCAGACAAAAAATCTGGACTTCTGCAAAAATCTGTACTGTTGAGAGATATGGATGGGAGTCTTGAACCAACACCAATCAATCATTTTCATTTGTTTGCCAAAGCCATTACAGCAGTGTTTTGCAGAGAGGTGGGAAAAGCCTTAACTTTGACTGGTATGTTGTATGGGTGTGGGTAGCTGTGTTTGTGGAAGGTGGAGGTGTGCCTTTGTAAGTGTGGTGCGAATGTTATGGATTATGAAATGGAGAGATTGAGTAAAATTGTGCTCAGTGAAGTCCCTAGCAATTTCATCACTGCTTGATTCAGACATATATATTCCCCTGTGTTTGTCAATACTATGTTTGAGTGCATTGTTTTGGAGTGTGGTATCACTGCTACAGCTGCTGCTACTCTTTCAATACAAGTATCTGCTTTGGAAGTTTTCTCCAGGAGTCTGTTGCTGAGAGGATGAAAGACATGCTACAGGTATACAACTAAGACCAACTAGATAAAGCAATAGTAAGAAAAAGTACTAGGTCACATCAGAGGCTTGGGAGGTCATTGTTAAGAAACAGAACTGTTGTAAAATTTATCATTAAATACCATACTTTCAGGTTATACTATAAGAGAATAACTATGTAAAGATAACCATGTCAGCAGCCAAAATGCATTATAAGTTGAATATTTTACTGTGCACATTTTAAATGGATAGACTGGCCTAAACTCTGGACTGATGCGTTTGCTTTTTTTTTTTTTTTTTTTTATTTTATTCCTGGGGAATGCTATTCAGAAGTGAAGAGACATAGAGACATACAAGGGAACGGATTTAGTGGCACACCAGGCTGTGATTTTTTTTTTTTTTTTTTTTTTTTTTGATGTCTATTGCCATGCAAAGCTGACTAAATAGTTGAATCTAGTAAAGCTGGAAATGTGAGACTGTAGCCCACTGAAGGAGGGGAGATGGGAGGAGTAACCTGGCCAGGAACTGAAACTTGCAAAACTGCTCCTTGTGAAAAGTCTTTTTTATCTCAGTAATTTGTTGACACTTTTGCAAGTTTCTTTCACAGAATGTGTAGTACCTCAGTAGGAACAACATTTGTAAAACTCAGCGCATACCAGTCAATGACACATGAGCTGCAGACTCACAAACTTGGCAGTTTTTTTCAGGTGTCCCATTCTAAGTGAACGGAAGTCTAGTCTGACAACAAATGGTAGGGCTATTTGTTGCATTATGGGACAGATTTAGCTTTCCAAAGGAATCCCGATGTCTGCCCCATGAGGACAGAAAAGAGTAAAAACAAAATAAAATTAGGAAAGAGTACTTATTTTGCTGCAGGCAGCTTTGGGAGGTGTAGTAAATCATGGCAAGATAAAAAATATATGTTTTCTTCATCATTTGCCTATAGTGGTCCTTTAAAGCTTAGCATTTCAACACTGTGATGATGCTTATGTAAAATTGTCAAAAGAGGTGACACCTACCTTTGAACCATTGACTGGTCTTCTAATTGCCCTGTTTTGCTCTGAAAGGCATGGCTCCATTAAAAGCAGCTGTGAATCAGTGTAAGTTCTCAACCTTTCTGCAATAAAGACAATGGAAAATAAATAGTTTCACACCTCTCTGCCTTGTTTACAGCAGCTCGGGTCCTGACTACACATTTCTCTGTGTCTGTGACATGTCATGCAAGCGTAGACAAATTCCTCTGTAACTCGTGAGAAGTTAAGCTTAAAAAAAAGTGGGTGGTCTTTCCCTTCCTTTGATACCAAAACAAGGAAATGAAAGTTTTACAAAGTACAAGCAGGTTTCAGGTACCTACAGAGTACTGAAATCATACTGTAGGGAAAAAAGCAGCCTAAGAGTTGAGTTAAATTGTAGAAGGTGGAGTTTTCCTTTAAATCAGAGATGCAAGTCACAATGTAGGTACATCCCTTAACCTTCTTGGGATACATTTCAGACAAATCCTTTCTGATGCATCATAACATATGAACAATTAATCCAGAAACAATGAAGTTGTACACTGGCAGCTGTCAGAAAGGTATTGACACATGACCATTTCCAGTGCAATTTGAATGAAAAACGACCTTGCCATGAACTGTTGAGGGTTAGGTATCTAATGAAAATTCTAGCCCAACAGAGTAAATGTACAAACAATAAGAAGAAAGTACAGTTTTGTACCTACCATAAATGTAGATGTCCGATAGGTATGCATCTGCAGTCATCACATATGGGTTTGTCCTGCCTCAGGCAGCCCTTCGGTCGGCCGGATTCCAAAGTCTGGGTCCGGCGTCGGCTGATGTCGCACTTTCCCCGACGTCAGAGCGCCTGGGGTATAAAAGCATCAGCCGACGCCATCTTCCTCAGTTTTTCTTGCCCCAGATGCCAGGTGCCCTCTAAGGAAGGCTAAATTTGGAGAGATGTATTTAAAAATCCAAACATGCAAAATAATATAAAAACAAATACACCATAATAGATCACCCCAGCTAGCTATAAGAGGGGTAAGTACCCAAGAAATACCACAGAGGGGAAGGAGGGAGGGTAAACCTGACTGCAGATGCATACCTATCGGACATCTACATTTATGGTAGGTACAAAACTGTACTATGTCCTTCAAGGATGCATCTGCAGTCATCACATATGGGTAGAATACCATAGCCAATCTGGGGGTGGAGGAACTATGTAAAGGATGGTGTAGCTAAAATGCCCTGCAGGACTGCCGTAGAAAAGCCTGCTCTGGATCTGGAATATAAAGGTAAATTGTAATGCTTGGCAAATGTATGCACGGAGCTCCATGTAGCAGCTTCTAAAATTGTCCTCGGTAGCCACCTCTCTTAAGAAAGCTGTGGAGGTGGCTGTGGCTCTCGTGGAATGAGGTCTAATGTTAGCTGGCACAGTTTTTCCATGAAAGGAGTAACAAAAACGAATGCAATCCCCTATCCATTTTGAAATTGTCTGTTTGGAAATTGCTTTTCCTTGTGTACCAGCAGCATATGCTACCAACAGCTGGTCAGTTTTTCTGTAACCTTTAGTTCTGTCCGGGTAGTAGTGCAACTGTCTGTGTATGTCCAGGGTATGCAGAAGTTTCTCCCCTTTGTTTTGTGGATTTGGAAAGAAGGTAGGCAAGTGAATAGCTTGATTTAATGAAACCCTGGATACCACCCCTTTGGCATAAATGTAGGATTGGTTCTCAATGAAACTCTGTCCTGATGAAAAATAAGAAATGGTTGTACTGCCATAAGGGCCTGTAACTCAGATACTCTTCTTGCTGAGGTTATGGCCAGAAGGAAAGCAGTCTTCCAAGACAGGAACTGTAGTTCTGCAGATGCTGCTGGTTCAAAGGGAGGCAGTGTTAGTTTTTCCAACACGAAGTTAAGGTCCCAAGTAGGTAGAGGTGGTTTCCTTAGAGGATTGATGTTTTTGATTCCTCTTAGAAACTGTCTTAGGAGAGGATGAGAGAAGACAGGTGGATCAGTATTGTACTCTGCTGAAATTGCTGAAGCATGAATTTTAATGGAAGAGTAAGACAGACCATTGTGGAACATTTCTGCCAAGTATTCCAGGATATGTGCCATGTTCATCACTGTCGCATCTAGGCCCTTTGTGGTGTTCCAAATGTGAAATCTTTTCCATTTTGCTGAATATGCCTTTCTTGTGGAAGGTCGGCGAGCTTCCATAATAATATCTTTCACTCTCTGGGATAGCTTGTCCTGAGGAGGAGTCAAGGTATTTTCCAGGCTGTTAGTTGCAAGGTTTTCAGGTTGGAATGCAGAGTTTTGTAATTGTGCTGTGTCAGTAGAAGTGGCCATAGAGGAAGAGGCCATGGTTTTGTGCGTGACAGGCTCTTTAACAGTGGGTACCGGTGCTGTCTTGGCCAGTCCGGAGCTATCAGAATCACTTTTGGCTGCTCTGTCCTGATCTTCAGTAAAACCTTGGTCATTAATGGGAGAGGTGGAAACGCATACACTGTTAGAGTTCTCCAGCTGAAAGAGAGGGCATCCACTTTCCATGCTTGTGGGTGGTATGTCCTTGAGCAGAATTTCTTCAGTTGATGATTGTGGGGGGAGGCAAAAAGATCTAAGTCCGGCCTCCCCCATGATTGTGTTATCTGTAGAAAGATGTCTGGGTGCAGCATCCATTCGTGTGCATCCATGATATTTCTGCTTAAGCTGTCCGCCAGTATATTGTCTTTCCCTGGCACAAACTGGGATTGTAGCTGTATATTGAGCTTCAAGGAAAGTTCCAATAGATTCATTGCCAGCCTGCAAAGAGGATAGGAATGGGTGCCTCCTTGCTTGTTTATGTACCACATAACCGTGGTGTTGTCTGTCCTTATTAGCAGATGGCCATGATGCAGAAAGGGTTTGAAGGCTTCGACTGCATGTATCACTGCCAGCATTTCCTTTTGGTTTATGTGCATGCGTAGCTCTTTTTGTGACCATAGACCTTGAATGCATCTGCCCTCCATGTGCGCTCCCCATCCGTGGTCTGAAGCGTCTGTTGTAATGGTTTGGCTGGCTATTGGTCTGCTGAAAGGCAGACCCGTTTGACTGGCTTGCTTGAGCCCACCACAGAAATTCCTTTTGAAGGCATGGAATGAGTGGTATCAAAGTTTCCAGGCTGTGACTGTGTTGAGTCCATAAACTCCTTGGGTACCATTGTAGTTTCCTCATATGTAGTCTTGCTTGCAGAATCAGAAGGATGCAAGAAGCCATGTAACCCAGGGCCTGCAGGATTTTCCTTGCAGTCAGCTGGGTTTGTCTTGTCAGATTTTTGAAGTAATCTGGTAGTTGATTTTGTTTTTCTTCTGTGAGGAAGGCCATTTGGGTGGTTGTATCTAGATCTGCACCCAGAAAGGTTATTCTTTGGGATGGAACAAGTCTTGATTTGTGAAAGTTGACTGTATATCCCAAGGCCTGAAGTAGGTGGATGGCATAATTCAAGTGTTTTACCAAAGTTTGTTGGCTGTCCGCTTGTATAAGGCAGTCGTCCAGATATGGGTATATTTGAATCCCCTGAAGTCTGCAGTGTGCAATTACTGATGCCAGGCATTTCGTGAATACTCTGGGTGCAGTAGATAAGCCAAAGGGCAATGCTGAGAATTGATAATGCTCTGACCCTGCAAGAAATCTGAGGTGTCTTCTGCAACTTTGTCTGATAGGGACATGCAGGTATGCCTCCTTGAGGTCTAGAGTTACCAGCCAAGACCCCTTGCCCAGCATGGGAAGGAGCTGTTGTAGAGTCAGCATTTTGAACTTTGGCACAATGAGAAAAGTATTCAGTGTGGACAAGTCAAGAATAGGCCTCCATTGTTTTTCTTTTCTTGGAACAAGGAATAGTCTGGAATAAAATCCTTGGCCTTGTTCTGAGAGAGGAACCTTTTCTATAGCTTTCATTTGCATTAAGCTGGAAATTTGTTTCAAAGCCTCTGCCCTTTGATTGGGTGGCAGGTCTGGCATGCCCTTTCTTTTTGGTAATGTGTGGAAATGAAACCTGTATCCTTTGTCTATTATTTGTAGTGTCCATTTGTCCCTTGTAATACTGTGCCAATTTTCTGAGAATAAAGAAAGCTTTCCGCCCACAGGTGCTTCCAATTGAGCCCTGGTTGGCGGTGTCAAAGTAAAGTCATTGAGCCTGTCCTTGTGCAGCAGTTGAAGGTCCTGCATTACCTCTCTAGTTGGGAGGCTGCCACTGACGTCCTCTGTAGGAGCCTCTAGCTTGCCCTCTACCTCTGGCACGCCTGTTCTTGCCTCTCTGAAACCTCTCTGTGTCTGGAAAGGACCAATTCTTGGAAGGCCAATTCCTGCTGAATCTTGGTTGATGAACTTGGAGAAAATCTTTGACTGTTTGTACGGATTTTGCCTTTTCTTAAAATTTCTTTAGGACCTCCTGAGCCGTGGAGCCAAATAACTTTTGCTTTTCCAGAGGGGCATCCAGCAGCTTTGCTTTAACATGGTCTGGCAGAGATTGTTCCTTCAGCCAAGCATGCCTACATATGACTGCGCCAGTCATAGCTGACCTACATGAAGCTTCCAATGCATCATAACCACATTGCAAGAAATGGTTGCTAACCTGTTGTGAGTTATGTATCAGATCCTGAAGTGACTTGTGGTCTAGGGGGTCAGGTGAAGACAGTTTTTTATGCAATTCATCTAACAAATACTCTTGGTACTGTATCATATGAAATTGACAATTTAATGCCCTCATAGAAAGAGTAGCAGAAGTATACACTTTTTTACCCCATCTCTCTAAAGCTCTGGACTCCCTTTCAGAGAGGAGAGGATTTTTAGCAGTGGCAGCTGCAACCCCTTTAGGGCCCTGGGAAATAGTTTCTGGATCAGCAGAGTGGGCCTTGTAAAGGTAAAGATGCGAGTCCGGGACCCTGTAGTACCTATCAGGTTTGGCAGGAGCCGGAGGGAGAGAATCAGGAGTTGTGCTAGAGTCAGAGTACACATCATCAATGACATTCAAAACAGGAGGAATAGCTAAAGGTCTATGCTGAGGCAAATGTAAAAGGTCCTTAATCTTTTCCTGGAATCAGAGAATTCCTGGCCCTGCCATTGGAAATGCTCTCTCATGGTGTGTAGTGTCTCCCCAAAGGAAAACTCTTCAGGAGGGGAGGCCGAGGGAATAGATTCCTCTGCATCAGAATCCTCGTAGGCCGAAAAAGCCTCCTCCTGGTGGTCCGAGAGAGTAGAGCCATCAGAGGCCTCATCTGAGGAGTGGGGATCAGAGGGCTCAACCCTGGGCCTTTTGTCTGGAAGAGGTTGAGAGCCCCTGTCCGGATGAGGTTGAGAGCCCCTAATTAAGGAGATAAGATCCTCTGCTAAGCTTAGAATCTGTGAACCAGTAGAGGGTCCCTGAGGGATAACCTTGGGAGGCAAAGCTTTTGAGAGTTTAGCAGCTTTAGCCCTGGAGAATGCCTTAATGGACATGGATGCAGGAGGCCTGGCTGCACCACGTGCTGGTGTAGATTTGTCTAAAGGAATGGTGTCGGAAAGTTCCAGGACACCAGTTTCTGTTGGAAATTCAATAACAGACTCAGCCGGAGCCTCTGGGACCGAGGTAGTCGGTTGAGCGGTTTTGGTAATTGGAAGTACCAAGGACTCGGTTTCAGCCGAGACCGAGACACTCGCGGTAGGCCTGGCCGTGGTTTCAGCCGAAACCGCGGCCCGCGTGTGTCGGTCCTTGTCCTTTCGTTTCTTAACTAAATGAGAAGTTGGAGTCTCCGACGGCATCTTATACGAAAAACTAGCCCCAAAAAATTCCTCTGCAAACTCTGCCCGACGTCTAAGAGTGCGTCGATTGAAGGAAGCACAGGCTGAACAGGCCGAGAAGTCGTGGTCTGGGCCTAGGCAGGGGAGGCAGTAAGAGTGGAAATCCTTATGAGGTATTTGTTTCCCACAAGTTAAACAATTATTAACTTTATCTGACATCGGCTGAGGCAGGAAAGAGTCCCCAGCGGGGTACTTAGCTTTTTGAAGTATTCGGTAGCTGAATTACAGGAGCTGGCCGACCGGCACTTGCGAACTGCTTCTGCTTCGGGCACCACGCGGCAAGAAAGACTGAGGAAGATGGCGTCGGCTGATGCTTTTATACCCCAGGCGCTCTGACGTCGGGGAAAGTGCGACATCAGCCGACGCTGGACCCAAACTTTGGAATCCGGCCGACCGAAGGGCTGCCTGAGGCAGGACAACCCATAAGTGATGAATGCAGATGCATCCTTGAAGGACATCTTGTATCACCTTGGGTGAAAACCAGACTATTTAACTTAATGTTCACTGACTCGCAACACAGCACTTGCTCATGAAACTGTAAAGATGCTGATGGAAAACCATCCATTGTACAACGACCCCCCATTAAATATTCAAAAACGTGCATGCTGATTGGTCAGCGTGCACATTGTAAATCAGTTATAGTAATGGAAAAATGTCCGGTCGCCCGGACTTTTTCCATTACTATAACTCTTTTTTCACACTGTTTTGCTATGTTAAACGAGTTTAACATAGCGAGACAGCTTTAAAAAAAGCAACAGAGATTCTCTGTTGCTTTTTTAAAGCTGTCTCACTATGTTAAACTCCTTTAACATAGTGAGACAGTTTGTAAAAAGCAATTGAGATCTTGCTTTCTCTGTTGCTTTTTTCAAAACTGTCTCGCTATGTTAAATGGGTTTAACATACCGAAACAGCTTTAAAAAAAGCAACAGAGATTCTCCGTTGCTTTTTTTAAAGCTGTCTCGCTACGTTAAACCCATTTAACATAGCGAAAACAGTTTGTAAAAAGCAACGGAGATCTTGCTTTCTCCGTTGCTTTTGCCCACAGTTCTGATGTACTGCGTAGGCATACGCATGCGCAGTACATCAGAACTGCCGCAAAATACCAGACAGCTGCGGAAGGGCAGCAAGGAGGCATTATACAATGCCATTATTTAAGTAAAGTAATTATTTTTTTTCTTAAATAATGTCATTGTATAATAGCAATAACATACGCCTGGGTGTGGGTAATGCTGGATTTACCCATGGTTGGCTTTGTTTGGCCACCTCGGGCTTCGCCCTCGTGACCAAACCACGCCAACCGTGGGTAAATCCAGCATTACCCACAGCCAGGCGTGGGTTATTGCTATATCATCTCACATGCCCATCAAATTGTTACAGCAAGCCTCTACACAGCTGCTGTTTTCTCTCCCTGCCCCAGCACTTTCATGCTCTATCCCCAAGCAGTTATGAGCATTTCTAAAGAACTGCACTGCAACAGTACTTCACAGAATACAATTAGAACCACTTTATCTTCTCTGTGATTTAATTTTTATTTATTTTATTTTACATTTGTTGACCGGGCTAGTCTAGCTGGATATATGTCCATTTTCAGTAGAGGCCCGGGGAGAAAAGCTCCACACAAAAAAAAAAGCACAATAGAACAAAGTAGATATCTTTATAAAAAAATGACTAAAATAGAAAAATGTCCAAAAAGGACAGGTTACATAAACACTACAGTTGGCAAAGAAAAATACATAGTCAGTTACAGAGCATTATAATTATAGGATAACGACTGTTTATAAGTAGATTCAAAAAGAAATTGAATAAAGATAAAGAACAAGAGACAGAGAAAGTTAAGGAGTAGTACAGAAATCTATGAAAAAAAGAGAAGAAGCAGTAGACAGTAAAGAAAGTAAGGAGAAAAGGACATGACAGGGAGAAGAGAGGAGAGAACTGAGAGAAGCAGGTAGAGCAAAAGAAGCCATGCACTGGGCAAAAGGTAGCCTAGGAGGTAGCTTAATAGGCAAGCTGAAAGTAAGAGGATTGCAAAAGGTAGAGGTAAAGTAAAAGGGTAGAGGAGAATTTTTATTTTTATTTATTTATTTTACATTTGTTAACCGGGCTAGTCTAACTGGATATATTTCCATTTTCAGCAGAGGCCTGGGGAGAAAAGCTCCACATAGCGAAAAAAAAAAGCAATTGCATAATACAAAAAAAGTCGAGAATAAAATAAGGTGCCTAATTCAATATAAAATTCTACATTGAAGTATTCTAAATTCATAACCTGTACAGAAACAAAGGTTAATTGAACATTTAGTACATGAAAAACGAAAGGAAAAAGAGAAAGACATTCATAGTAAATGTAAAAGTAACAGCAGCAGAAAAAAAATCTTGATAATTTAATATGCTAACAACATTATTAATAGATTTAAGAGAGACTAATAGGAGGAAAAAAAAGAGGAGTAGGAAGAAAAAAAACCTATTAAGGCATAGGTAGTGACCCATTAAAATAGTAAGAAGGAAAACAAGGAGAGGACAAGAGAGAGAAAAGAAGTTATGGTAACCATAGTTTTAATCAGGGTTAAAGCAAGAGCATAACCAGTGTTTTTTAAGGTGTGTTTTGAGTTTTTGTTTAAAGAGAACCGAGGATGGAAATGGAAGTTAGTTCGGTGGGAAGATGATTCCAATACTTACCAATTGTATTGGAGAAAAGAGAGCCACCAGCACAGTTATTAGGTTTAGTTAAGGTTACTAGAAGTTTGTTTGAGGAGCGAAGAGAATTAAGGTTAGTGTAAGGGGTAAGCAGGTTGGAAAGTATAGGTGTTTTGTTAGGATAGTAGAAAATCCTATGTACAAAGGTAAGTTGAGAAAGAAACAACATGTTTTTTAGTTCAAGCCAGTGAAGTTGCTGTAGGTTTAGGCAGTGATGAGTTCTATATAGATTTCCAGTAACAAATCTAGCTATACTATGATAAGTGTTAGCCAGCTTAGAGAGATTGTTTTTCTTTAGGTTAGTGTAGATAGGTGAAGCATAGAGAAGAGTGGAAATAAGATGAGAGTGGGCAAGTGTAGCTTTAGCTGTAGGAGTTAAGAACATTTTGATTCTGTAGAATGAGCCCAGCCTTCTGTTTACATTTTTAATAGTATTATTAATGTGACTATCAAAGGTAAGGCTGTTGTCGATTGTGACACCTAATAACTTGGTGGTAGAGTCAGGTGATATAAGGGTGCCATCACTGGAAGAGATAGAAAATTCTAATGGGGGGGACTGCCTGTCTCCTGTTATTGAGGTAGGAAGCAAACCAATGGATAGCCTTGGGTTCTAAGGAAATAGATTCCAGAATTTTTATGAGAAGGGGATGGTTAACCATATCAAAGGCTTTGGACAGGTCAATGAAGAGAGCTGATGATAGAATATTGTTATTACTGTTTTTGTTGATGAAGTCAGTAAAGGATAGGAGTGCAGTGGTAGTACTATGAAATGGTCTAAAACCATGTTGGCAGTTAGTTAGAATGTTGTGTTTAGTTAAGTGATCCATTAATTGATAGTGAACACATTTTTCCATTATTTTTGCTAGTGGTGACAAGATTGCTATGGGCCTATAATTAGAGTACTCATTAGAGTTTCCTCCTTTGTGTAAGGGGATGATATAAGAGATTTTCCAAATATCAGGGATGGTTTCTTCATTAATAGTTCTGTTTATAAGAATGGATATAGGATAGGCTATTTCATTCGCTGCTTTTTGAAGGAATTCAGGTGGAAGCTGGTCAGCAGAGGGGGTGCCAGGTTTAAGTTTTTGGATACATTTTCGGATAAAGGTGGTAGAGATAGGTTGTAATATGAAGGTTAGTAGGTTAGAAGATGAGAGATCAGGGATGCTAGAATTATCAAAGGAAAGGTGAGAGGCCAAAGAGTTAATGGTGTCAATAAAGAAGGAATTAAAGGTATTGGCAATTTCATTGGTTGAGTTATTGTCCGACTCAGAGGGGGAGGGAGTTGTAGTCTGACCAGGGCGAATAAGTCTATTTAAGTTTTTCCAGAATTTACAGGGGTTATTATGATTTACTTGCTGAAGATTATATAGTAGTTTTTTTTGTCTGAAAGTATGGCTTTTTTGGTAGTATTTCTCAGGTATCTAAAGGTCTGTTGATCTGAGGGAGATTTACTAGTTCTCCATTTGATCCAGGATTTGTTTCTAAGTAACAGTTTTTGTCTTGTTCCCTTAGTAAGCCAGGGGGCTGGTTTAGATTTAACTCGGATGGTGCGTTTTGGTGCATGATTGTCAAGGATTGATAAGAATTTGTCATTAAAGTATTTAACGGCATCTTCAAGTAGGAGAGATTTTAGGGGGTTCCAGTTGCAAGCATTTAGTTCAGCTTTAAATAGGAGAAGGTTAAAATGTTTATTACTTCGTGAGATTTTAAAAATAGGGGTATTAGAAGTGATACTTTTTTATGTCTTATGATGTATGCTAAGGCGTGGTCACTAATGTCATCAGGTAAAGTGCCAGCCTGATATGCTTGTTGTGGTTTGTTAATTAGAATCCAATCCAATATAATTTCTTTGTTGTTAGGTTTATTGATCCTAGTTATGGTGTTTATTGTCTGAGTAAAGCCATGAAGATTAATATGCATGGCTGGGTTAATTGAGTTAACAGAGGACCAGTCAAGGTTAAGGTCTCCTAGTATGATAGTTTCTTGTGGGTAAGTGGAAGATGCCCAATTAAGGATGTTTTCGATAATAGTAGAGTTATTTCCAGGAGGTAGATAGATACAAATGATATAGACTGATTTATATGGATTTAGTTTCAGTTTTGAAATAAGGAGTTCAGCCTTGGTATCCTCTTGTGGATCATAGTGTACTAAGGATACTTGTAGTTTAGTCTTAAATAGCAGTGCTACACCCCCACCCTTGTGGGTAGTGCGGTCTAGTCTTAGAATATTATAGCCTGGGGGAATAATTTTGCTATCTTTAGTACAGGGCTTTAACCAGGTTTCAGTTAGACAGAAGATGTCAAAGGAGTAGTAATCGAGAAGGGAATGAAGATGAGTACTGTCAGTCTGGTGTACTACAGGAACAGAGCCAGTGATTTTGGAAGTATAGCTTAAGTTTTTGTTTGAAAAGAGGAAGAGATGTGATCAGTGTTATATCACTAGGTAACAGATTCCATTTTCTACCAATAGTATTAGTGAAAAGAGTCGCCGGCGTAGTTGTTAGACTTTAAAAGATCTGGTCAAGAGTTTACAAGAGGAACGAAGGGAGTTAAGATTATTGTAAGGGATTAAAAGTTGTGAGAGTATAGGGGTATTGTCAGGTTGGTACAGTATTTTGTGGGCAATAGTGAGTTGTGAGATTATAAGATAATTTTGTAGTTCTAGCCAGCCTAAAAGTTTCAAATTAAGACAGTGATGGGTTCTATAGGGGTTCCCAGTGGCAAAGCGGGCAATGCTGTTATAGCAAGTAGCTAGTTTGTTTAGGTTAGCTTTCTTAAGGTTGGTGAAAATAGGAGAGGCGTAAAAGAGAGTAGATATAAGATGGGAGAGGGCAATTTTAGCTTTAGTAGATGGGGTTAGAAATAGTTTAATACGGTATAAGGATCCTATTTTTCTGTTGACTGATTTAATGGTATTGTTGATGTGTTGATCAAAAGTGAGATTATTATCAATGGTTATTCCTAACGGTTTAGTTGTCGTGTCAGGAGAGATGACAGTGGCATTGTTTGAAGAGATAGTGACGTTTAAAGGGGAGGTCCGAGAGGTAGGGGTGAAGAGAAGAAGTTTAGTTTTTTTGGCATTTAGAAGGAGGTACCGTCTAGTAAACCATGTTTCTACTGTATTGAAGACATTTTGAGTCAGTGAGATTAGTTCTATAGAAGAAGATGCTGAACAAATAATGGTAGAGTCGTCTGCGTACTGAATGCAGGTAGCTTGAGGGATTATTGAGTGAAGATCGTTAATGAAGAGGGAGAAGAGAAGTGGACCAAGAATAGAGCCCTGAGGGACTCCAATGGAAATTGGCAATAATGAAGAGATGTGGTTATCCCATAGAACAGCTTGTTGCCTGTTGCTCAGATATGAACTAAACCATTTAATAGCTAGGTTATCAAATGAGAGGGATTTTAGGATATTGATTAAAGAAGAGTGGTTGACCATATCGAAAGCTTTAGATAGATCAATAAAAAGAGCAGAAGAGAGAAGGCTATTGTTGCGATTCCTGTTGATAATATCCACAAAGGAGAGGAGGGCAGTGGTGGTACTATGATGAGGTCTAAAGCCATGCTGGCAATTTGCTATAATGTTATGTAAAGAGAGATACTGTACAAGTTGCTGGTGAATACATTTCTCCATAATTTTTGCTAGGGGTGAGAGGAGAGCAATTGGTCTGAAGTTAGAGTATTCAAAAGAGTTACCACCTTTACGTAGCGGGATAATATGGGAGACTTTCCAGATATCAGGGATGATACCCTCTTGGATTGTCCTATTTATTAGTATGGATATAGGGTAAGCAATTACTTTAGCCGCCTTTTGGAGATAAAGAGAAGGGACTTTATCACCAGAGGGGGTACATGGTTTTAGTTTGTGAATAAGTCTACAGATGAAAGAGGTTGAGATGGGTTGTAGAGAGAAGTTGTAGGTAGTGTCTACTAGGTTACTAGGAGGATAGAAGTT
This sequence comes from Protopterus annectens, assembly GCF_019279795.1. Taxonomy (NCBI): domain Eukaryota; kingdom Metazoa; phylum Chordata; order Ceratodontiformes; family Protopteridae; genus Protopterus; species Protopterus annectens. The sequence goes on along the minus strand of NC_056734.1, from coordinate 548,389,870 downwards.
GTTGGTGTTCAGTTGTTTAGCAAGAGATTGAATAGTTTCGGAAAAGAAAGAGTTAAAAGCATTAGCAGTTAGGTAAGGGGTGTCTGGGTCAGCATGTAGTGGGGAAGGAGTTTTGGTTATTCCTGGCGAAAGGAGTCTTATTTACAGATGACCAGAATTGTTTAGAATTATTTGAATGAGTTTCTTGAAGTTCACAGTAGAATTTTCTTTTGTCTGCGATTATTGCTTTTTTGGTCAGATTTCTGAGCTGGCGGAAGTGAAGAAAATCAGAGCTGTTTCTATGGCATCTCCATTTGGCCCAAACTATTTCTAGAGAGGATTAGTTTTTTAGTTTCATATGGAGTACTTCAACTTACTTATAAACCATCCCTCTTCCATGCTACTGCAATGTCCCTTCTGTCGTCAGCTCTATTCCTTCCATCTACTTCCAACAATATTGTGAATCCAAACCACGTCCTCCTTTCTCTTTTTCAAATAATGTGCACTTGCCCAGTATTCTACGGCAAAAGTCCATCTCAGCACCTCTGTTTAGACACACGTATATTGTTACATCACAACACACATTGTAATGTGACACTGCACCCAGTCGGACCTTCCTAGTGAACAAAAGTAATAAGTAAAATTATTTTGTTAGCTAGCCAGGTAAACTTGCCAGGTTGGAGTGCCACTCTTCGGAGCGGACTTGTTCACAGTCGCACAATACATTTACTTTTTTGTTTATCTATTTATTTAGCTGATTAGACACATTGGCTGGTCCAAAGACCGTTTTCACTTATAACCTGGACCCACAACCAAAGAAATACATTAAGTCAGAACAACAATTTAGTTATAAAACAGTTCAGCAACAATATTTGCCCAGCAATCAAATAATGGGATAGTGCCACTCATCAAAAAATCCAAATCTATAAAAAAACATACAGAACCACCATGTAAAAGGACATGCAGAGAAAAAGAACAGATTGTAAATAAACACTTTAAATGACATCTGGTGTTAGAGCAGCAAGATAGAAATAAAACACTAACCTAATCTGTTATAACACCATCTACAGCAAGTATCTCTGCCATTCCAAATACTCCTCCATTAGCATAAACAAGAGAACACTAATTTAGTAAACACAATATTAATCTAAGTGAAAATAATCTATTAGTACACATAAAATTAAGCACAGTCTCCAAAGCGGTGACACCATTATGTTTTAAATGAACCTAACAGTAACCTGGACCTCACTTTCCCAGAGACCAGTTCATTCACACTTCATAGGGAGTAGGTTCTAGTTAGCAGGTATGATTTTGCTGAAACCATTTTCTCCAACAGTCATCTAATTTGATGTTCTTTTCTATAGTAAGGGCACCACAGTTTTAGTTACATTATTAGACAGCTGCTTTACAGGCTAATAGAAAGCAGTGGCCTACAAGCAACAGTTCAAATGTAAATTGGTAAAAGTGACAGAGGGGTACCAAACCAAGCCAGAGAATAAAGCTCATTAGCAGTTTAAAGGTTTAATCCTCTACACTAAACTGCCCCCCCCCCCCCATTCTTATAAAAATTTTGGCAACTCCAGGTTGCAAACTTTCTGTCATCTTCATTTGCTTTTTCTGTACGGCTCGAGCAGTGTACAAAAGCCTTAACTACGACCTGTGCAATGGAAGGATTGCCTGAACATCTCTGAATATGCACCTTAGGCTGTAAGCCTCATCATGCTACTGATCTTATAATGTAACTAATCAGAAAGTTTCAATTCAACCACTGGTTAACCTCTAAGCCACTCCTGGCAACTGTTTGACTTCAAAGAAAGTCTTTGACAGAAAACATACAGACGTACCTTACACAAAACAGAACTTCAACACTGAACATATGTTTCTTCTCGGAATCATTAACATGCTAAAGAAATTTGTCCTCAGAGCAGAAGATGATGTGGATACAACAAAATACAAGCACTGTCTGAGATGAAACCCAATTGAGAGTGGCAGAAGCAGTTGACACCTGCATAGATGGGAGATGACTGAAAACTACAGGCATCTGTAAGTAGAATAGCAATATTTATCAGCTGCACTCACTAGTCTTGCATCTGAAGAAGAGGAAAAGAAAATGCTACTATAAGCTTGCTGAGGTGCACTTACCTCTTCAGACAGAACTCTGATAAACTCTTTTCAACTGCTGTACTCTCTTTGAGAATACACACGGGTATTGCTATATCGATTCGCTGCAATATATTTCTGAAACAGAAAAACAAAGGGACTGAATAAAAGAAATATCCAACATTCAGGGTTTAAATTATAGTTTCAGTCCCTAACCACAGTCTTTGGCTAGCTAATAAATCACCTGTGAAGAAGCACACCACTTACTCTGAAAGAAATAAAACAAAGCCAAAATTAAATCGAGCATCATATCTTTGGTTTAAATGCTGAAGCCTTGAGAAAAGTCATTCAGTTTCAAAAGAAAAGGAGAAGTGCCACAACTTTTCAGAAAAAATCTACAACACTCATACAACACATCTATATCTACAATAAAATGAACCTGCCTGCACTAACAAAATGCTGTGTTACAGAAAACAAAATGCCCACATTTTTAAGTACTGCAAAGTACACAATCCTCAGGCAAGCCCCCCCTCCATCCCCATAAGTGAAATAGTGGATTTCACATTTCTGAACTATCACTCATCTAGGTGATGCATAAAACTATACATCTGGCAGCAAAACTACACTGCGAAGTGAGTAACACAATTCCATCATGCCAAAAGTGCTAGGAAAACAGTTTCACCTAACACAAACTATACTCCCTCTTGGTTTTCAACATCACAATAACAAGCTTTCAGTTGCACTATGATTATAGGCTAGCAAATGAATCTTTTAAAGAATGTTCCAAATGATTTGTTGCAGTAATCGCCCCAATAAGGAGAAACACAAATGTGTGTGTGTGTGTGTGTGTGTGTGTGTGTGTGTGTGTGTGTGTGTGTGTGTGTGTGTGTGTGACAGCTTTCTCCTTTTCCACTTTACTAAACAAAAAAAAAAAAAATCTAAGCTTGTTTCCCCCTTTCCTGCAACTAGTACAGCTTTGCTGTATCCAGGACTGTTTGTAAGCTCCTGAGCCCCCAAAGCCTTTCTGTGCTGGAGGGAAGCCTTCTAGCTTATCAGTGAGAGTGGTAAGCACCAGGTAAGCCTAACTACCACATATGGAAATTTTTCTGGCCCAGAAATTGTATTTATTGGCCGTTTGGGCAGTTTTTCTATCCCGCTCAACTTTCTGATTTAAAAGCCCTTATCAGCTTCCCTCCAACACAGAAAGGCTTGGGGAGCTCAGGAGCTTACAAACAGTCCTGGATACAGCAAATCTGTACTAGTTACAGGAAGGGGGGGGGGGGGGTAGAATTTTTTTTTTAGTAAAGTGGAAAAGGAAAAAGCTGGAACAGAAGATAATTCAAGGTTAAGAAATTAAGTGGGTTGGCCTTCTCAAATTTTCTCTCTCTATTAGGTAGAATGAACTAATGACACTAGACTGGGAGGAGTGTCTCAGATCAAATAATATACAGTATGAGTGGGTAACTACAAAGCCACCAAGTATAAGAACAACACACCAATAGAGACGGCGGGTGGGAAACTATTACAGCTACTAGCTGTAGCCACTAAATGAGTTTTAAACATATAAAGGAGCAAGGATTTCTAGAGAATGCTTTTAACTGCAAACAAATCGGGTATATAATGCCGGACTAGAACACAAACCTCAAACAAAATACACAGAAAAGCACAGATAGAGCACTCACAAACAGAAAATACAACTCTCAGTATGAAAAATCAGTTTACAGTTAAGTTATTCAGTAAACATGCAATTAGAGTAATGAAAAAGTATCTAGCAATAAAAAAATACAGATAAAACAGTACATAAATGCTTATCAGTGTGAGTGTTAAGAACTAGGTAGCCTGTCTACCACAAGAGGAGTGGTTCCTGACCCAGAAATTGTAGTTTACTGGCCGTTTGGACAGTTTTTTCATCTCTCTCAACTTTCTGGTTTAAAAGCCAGCGTTTGGCTTGTTTCCCGCCTTTCCTGTAACTAGTCTAGCCCAGATACAGACTTGCTGTATCCTGGACTGTTTGTAAGCTTCTGAGCGGTGCTAGAGTCTGCTCTTCATTTTTTCCCTTAGATCTACTAGTTCTCTCCTTTCCTGCACTTATACTAGCTTATTAGTCTAGCACTTTACCAAGCTTCTTGTAGCAATTATTGTAGCACACAAAAGTGCTACAAGCACTAAATGTTCTACAAGGAAACAGATCCAGTACTTATTAATACCCACCCCTCTAGTCATGTCTAAAAGTCAGTTCCCTATGCTTTCTTGGGCATCCTGAAGCAATGTAGCAACTGCCTCATGTACACCGACAACCCTCTCCTCTTACCTTCCAACACTCAGACTTGCGAGAGATGCACTTATATATCCAAATTGGAAGTTACGCACTCTCCAGCCAAGACCAGAATAGTTAGTCAAGAGGCGAAAGTCAACACTTGCGCCACACCACATGGAACACATAGCCCTCCAGAACACACAGTAGCACTGCCTTCACATAAAAACACAAACCACACACCCACCTTTGCAGTGACTCAATAAAAATCTACCAAGCAGCAGAGACCTCCAAGGCAGAAAAGTACTTGACCACCACAGCACAACACTAATCATGAGACACAACTCTCATAAACAGTGTGCCACTCAACCAAAGCCGCTAAGGCAAAACAGAATGCCCAACACACTAGTCATAGGTGACTTGAGAGTGAGGCATACTGATGTCCCACTTTCTAGGTTGAATAAGGAAGAAGTAACAGTCAGCTGCCTGTCAGGTGCCAGGATGCACCACAAAGTACAGTTGTGTACACTTACCATAAATGTAGATGTTCGAGTGTATTCACTTTTGCAGTCATCACACTTGGGTTATCTGCCTGCAGATAGCCCACAGTCAGTTATCTGCCTGCAGGTATCCCTCAGTCGGCCCGAATACCAGAGTCTTGGGATTTCTGTGTTGGATGCTGTCATCTCTTCCATGACATCAGGTTGTCAGGGGTATAAAGCATGCAGCCAATGCCATTACATCAGTTTTTCTTGCCCCAGATGTCGGGAGTCCCCAAAATAGGAAGCAATTGCATGGTGTGGAACACCTCCAGTAAAACATAAATACCACAGCCATACGACATGGCCAAAAAGAGGATAGGTAGAAAGCATAGAAAAGTCAGGGGGCTACAGGGAGGGTAACCAGGACTGCAAAGGTGAATACACTCGAACATCTACATTTATGGTAAGTGTACACAACCGTACTATGTTCTTCGTGTTTCACTGTTGCAGTCATCACACTTGGGTTGATTCCCAAAGCTGAGGAAGGGTGGAGGCAGTCAAGAACTATTAGGGCTGGCTAGCAGGCCTTTTAAGACTGCTGTGGCAAATCCAGCTGTGGATTTAGAAAAGACAGGTAAGTGGTAATGCTTGGTGAAGCTGTGTACAGAACTCCAGGTTGCAACTTCCAGGATGTCCCTAGTAGGGACTCCCCTGAGAAATGCTGTACACGTTGAGGTAGCCCTAGTGGAATGAGTTCTAATCCCCTGTGGGGTAGGTTTTCCATGGTGTTTGTAGCAGAAATGGATGCAGTGTGCTATCCATTTAGAAATGGTTTGCTTTGAAATGGCCTTGCCCTCTGCCCCTGTAGCAAAGCTGACTAGCAGCTGGTCAGCTTTTCTGAAAGGCTTAGTCCTGTCAAGGTAGGACCTGAGCTGTCTTGTGCATGTCCAGGATCCTTTCCCCTTTATTCTGAGGATTAGAGAAAAAAGGTTGATAAATGGATGGATTGGTTTAGAGCCACACTGGAAACCACCCTGGGAATAAATGATGGGTTAGTCCTGAGGGAAACCCTGTCAGCATGGAAAATAATGAAGGGTTCCACAGCCATTGGTCCCTGTAACTCAGACACTCTTCTTGCTGAAGTGATGGCTAGAAGTAAGGCCGTTTTCCAAGAGAGGAATTTTAACAATGCTGTAGCAGCAGGCTCAAAAGGGGGGAGCGTGAGCTTCTCTAGAACAAAGTTAAGGTCCCAGGCAGAGGTGGGAGCTCCCCTCAGGGGGTCTTAAATTGTTAGCTCCTCTCAGGAACTGTTTGACCAAAGGGTGAGAAAAGAGAGGTGACTCAGTACTGTAATGTGCTGAGATGGCCGAGGCATGAATCTTAATTATGAGAAGGACAGGCATTTATGGAGCAGCTCTGCTAGGTAATCTAGGATTTGAAGTAAGGTGGGCACGGCTGTGTCCTTTCCTTGAGACTGGCTCCAAGAACAGTATCTTTTCCATTTTTCTGAATAGGATTTCCTGGTATTAGGCCTTCTGGCTTCAAGGATGACATCCAGCACCCGTTTGCTGAGGGTTGCTGGTGGTGCATTCAGGGAATAAGCCAGGTTGCAAGGTTCAGGGTTTGCAGCGGAGGATGCAAAATTTGTCCCTCTTGCTGGGACAGCAGGGAGGGGGTCTGATACAGGTGTCAGGGTGGCACTGCTGTCAGACTGCATAGGAGCGGGTACCAGTGCTGCCATGGCCAGTCTGGTGCAATAAGGACTGTCCTTTGTTTGTCCTGTTTGATATTGAGTAGTAGTTTTGAGAGGAGGGGCAGAGGGGGAAAGGCATAACTTGAGAGGTTTTCCCATGTAATGGATTGAGCATCCACTTTCCATACTTGGCTGTGGGGATTTCTGGTGCAAAATTTGCTCAATTGATGGTTTTGGGGGGAGGCAAGGAGGTCCACCTCTGCTGTCCCCCACCTGTGGGTTAGAGGTTTGAATGAGTTAGGTTCCAGTTTCCACTCGTGTGGGTCCAGCAGATTTCTGCTTAAGTCGTCTGCCAGTGAATTTTGTTTGCCTGGCAGGAATTGAGCTTGCAGGTGCACTTGGTTGCTCAAGGCTGTGTTCCACAGGGCCATGGCTAACCTGCAGAGTGGGTAGGAATGAGTTCCCCCTGCTTGTTCATGTACTACATAACTGTGTTGTAGTCTGTCTTTATCAAGAGTTGTCCTGGAAGGATAAGGTATTTGAAGGCTGTCAGAGCATTCTGCATAGCTAACATTTCTTTTTGATTGATATGCAGGTGAATTTGTCCTGGGCTCCATTTGCCTTGAATGCATTTGCCTGCCAAGTGAGCCCCCCATGCATAGTCTGATGTGTCTATTGTCAGGGTTTGGGCAGCGAGGGGTTGAGTGAAAGGGAGTCCCTTGTTGTGGTTGCAAGCCTCTGCACACCAGTGTTTCCAGGTCCAGAGAATGTAGACATTGTAAAGCACACTAGCACCAAAATAGGAAGAAAAAAAACACACAGCAGTGAAGGTAGTAGATGAGTTCTTTACTTCCACCACAAAATCTGGTACCTCGGCCTTTCGGCTTCAAGGATGCTTGAAGACAAAAGGCAGAGGTACCAGATTTTGTGGTGGAAGTAAAAAAAAGTCATCTACTACCTCCGCTGTTGTGCGTTTTTTTTCTCCTGAGAATGTTGACACCAGAGACATTTTAAGTACCACTGAAGTTTCCTCATATGCAGTCTTGCATATGGAATTAGTAGAATGCATGAGGCCATGAACCCTAGGGCTTGCAGTATTTTTCTTGCAGACAGCTGGGTTTTGGTGACCATTAGTTTGAAGTAGTTTGTCAAATAAACCTGCTTTTCTGGAGTAAGGAATGCCATCTGGGAAGGCGTGTTCAAGCTTGCTTCCAGGAATACAATCTTTTGACTGGGCACCAGATGTGATTTATTTTCGTTGATGGTGCACCCCAGAGAAGTTAGACGTCTCTCTACAAATAAACTACCTATCTATATCAAACAAAGCTCCTCGTTAGCATTCTTCAAGAAAAATCTTGATGATTGGATGGGAAATAGGAAATTCATCCTGGGGATCACCTCAGTGGCTCTGCTCGATAGTGGCACAAGAAAATAATTTTCTTGGATGGCAAAAGCCAGGGTACCTTTTTGGCTGGGCTTGTATAGGCCCCAGGGCCGATAGCCTAGTACCTACCTATGAACCTATGCCAGGTGCTGAAGTAGCAATTCCTGACTGTCCGCCTGAATCAGGCAATTGTCCAAGTATGGGTAAATTTGAATAGTTCAATGCCTGCAGTATGCAATGGCTGGAGCCAGGCACTTTGGCTTATCTACAGCGCCCAGGGTATTCACAAAGGGAAGTGCAGAGAACTGATAGTGCATAAAATCTGCCCTGAAAAGTAGATATTTCCTGCAAGATTCCCTTATGGGGATGTGCAGATAAGCTTCTTTTAAGTCTAGGGTGACTAGCCAGGAGTCCTTGGCTAGCATAGGAAGCAGCTGTTGTAGTGTAAGTATTTTGAATTTTGGGGCCGCCAGGAAGGTGTTGAGAATGGACAGATCCAGGATAGGGTACCAAGAGCCCTCTTTTCTAGGCACCAGGAACAGTCTGGAGTAGAAAAACTCTGTCCCGTTTGTCTACTGGAACAGATTGAATAGCACTGATACTAAGAAGAGAAAGTACTTGCTTTTGAGCCTCTGCCCACAGGTTTGGAGGAAGGTCTGGCAATCCACTTGGGGTTGGCAGTGAGTGGAAGTGGAATCTGTATCCCTGGGATACAATGTCTAGGACCCATCGGTCCTGGGTAATGGACATCCAGTTTTTTGCATGCAGGGTGTTTTCCTCCTAGGGCTGCAAGTACTTTGGTATGGCTGGGAAGGATGATAGATAAGTCATTGTGAACTTTTTCCATAAGGGGGTGGCTTACCACTCCCTGTTTTTGAGGGGAGAGCACTCCATTGTTTAGATCTCTGCGTACCCTGAGACTGTAGTCTTGGTGGTCTGTTGCTACTGGGTTTGGACTGAGAAGGCCTGGGAGGGACTGGAAAGGACCAGTTTTAGAAGGCCAATGCCTACCGAATCTAGGTGGGTGTACCTTTAAGAAATATTTAACAGTTTGCATAGGTTTAGCTTTTTCCTCCATCTTTTTAAGAACTTCTTCTGCTTTTGTGCCAAACAAACGTTCCTGGTTTAATGGAGCATCTAGTAATTTTGCTATGACATGGTCTGGCAAGATTTGTTCTTTCAGCCAAGCATGCCTTCTAAGAACAGACGCAGTGACAGCAGCCCTGCAAAATGCTTCTAAGGCATCAAAACCACACTGCAAAGTATGTTTACTGACTTGGTTTGCAGAATGCATCAACTGTTGTAAATCTTTATTTTCTGTAAAATGTGGAAGCAACAACATTTTTTGTTTAATTAGTTCCATAATATGCTGCTGGTACTTCAACATGTGAAATTGGCAATTTACAGCCCTGATGGCAAGAGTTACAGAGGTATATACCTTCTTACCTCATCTGTCTAAAGCTCTAGAAACCCAGTCCAAAGGGGTAGGATGTTTGGCTGTAGTAGCCTTAATACCTTTAGGTCCCTGGGAAATGGTCTCTGGATCCACAGTGGGATTATTAAAGAGAAATTTGGGAGAGTCAGGTACCCTGTAGAACCTGTCAGGCTTTCTAGGAGCTAGTGGTAAAATATCAGGAGTAAGACTGGATTCCATGAAGACATCATCTACAATATCCAGGACAGGGGGTATAGCTAGAGGCCTGTGCTGAGGCAAATCTAAAAATAGTCCTGGCACTCACACCGGAAATGCTCTCTTAAGGAATGCAAGTTTCACCAAAAGAAAAGTCCTCTGGAGGGGAGGCAGAGAGAATGGAATCCTCTGCATCTGAATCCTCATAGGTAGATAACGGTATGTGCTGGTAAACAGAGGGATCAGAGTCATCAGACTCATGGTCTGTAGAATCAGAAGGGAAATCAATTCTTTGTCTTTTAGAGGGGGAAGGCTGGCTTCCCCTAATTCGAGTTATAAGGTCTTCAGCCATTCTAAGCATTTGTTTCTGTGGCATGGGAGCTTGAGCATGTGCTTTGGTAGTCTGTTTTCTAGGCGTAATGCAATCTTTGGGCCTGAGAAACTCGGTAGTTTTAGTCAGAAATGAAGTAATCAGTTTAATATGAACATCAGAAGGTCGGAATACACCCTCAGAAGCCAGTGCCTGCACAGCGGCTCAGGACCCAGACATCCGCTTGTTCCATAGTTGAAAAAGCATCTCGTGGCATACTCTGAATGGGTCTCAGCAGAGGCCTGCAAATCTGTAGAAGCGGGTATGAGGGGCGGCAAATGCACCTCACTGAGTACCAGCAGACTGGCGACTAACTTAACGGAAGCGTCGTTGGCATTTTTGGACCTATGCAGTCAGTCTCTGTCTTTATCCTTACGTTTTTTCGGAAGATTGTTTGTTGGATGGCTTATCAAAGCCATTTCGGAATATGGAGAACAAGAGGGAAAGAATTTAGTGACAAAGATAGCCCAACGACAAAAAGTTATCGCATTAAACAAGGCACAAAACCAACAGAGAAGACCGTTGTGGTCTGAGCCTAAATAGGTGATCCAGTAAGAATGACAAATTCTGTGAGGTATTTGCTTTCCACAGGCAAGACAATTGTTAAATTTTTCTGACATCGGTTAGAGCAAGAAAAAAGGATCCCCAACAGGGTACTTAGCTTTAGAAGACTTCAGGTTTGAAACTCGAAAAACAAAAATTTCAGCTAGCGGCCAATCAGCACTTGCAAAGTGCTTCTGCTTCAGGCTCCCGCACGGCAAGAAAAGCTGATGTAATGGCGTCAGCTACCAAGTTTTATACCCCTGACGACAATGTCATAAAAGAGGCGACAGCATCTGACGCAGAAATCCCAAGACTCTGGTATTCAGGCCAACTGAGGGCTATCTGCAGGCAGATACCTGACTGAGGGCTACCTGCAGGCAGATAACCCAAGTGTGATGACTGCAACAGTGAAACAGGAAGAACACTGTACGCACTCAGGTCCCTCAACAACAGGCACAAATATGACTCTGTCCTTGTATATTTGGGTGTGAATGACCTGAGACGTACCTCCCTGGACTACATGAAAAGAGACAATAGAGGAGCTCTCGGATTATGTAGCCCAGGCTCACCCAGAATGATACCACAGTACAAGCAGAAAATGATTGATTTCAACAATTGGCTATGTTTCTAGTGTCATTCTAAGGGGGATCCAGTATCTATCTGCCTGGGATGACATGATTGACAGACCTCGATGCTTTGCCAGAGATGGCCTGCATCTGTCCCCCCTCAGCTTCTGGATACTGGCCAAGGCTCTTGCCACCCCCCCCTACAGTGTCTTTTTTAGGCGGTGTTCCAAAGACCAAATAACCACTGTAACAGCTACAAACAAATGCAATCTGAGGGTCACGCTGGTCAACGCTAGAAGTCTAAATCTCAAAATGCAATCACTCAAAGCACTCCTTAAAATGGAGAACATCGACATTTGTGCTGTAACAGACACCTGGTTCAAGGCAGCAGGAAAGCATCTCTGCACTACCAGGCTATAACTCATTCCACACCTTTCGGCCCCAGAACTTGGACCGAACCTCCAAAGGTGGTGGTGTTTCCATATTCATAAAGGATGCGCACATCTCCAAACTGGTAGCCCAACATAACACATCAGAGACACTTCAAGTGCAGCTACCATTGGATAAGACAGCGATTCAGGTCGCAGCCTGCTATAGGCCCCAAACTATGTCCCAAGACTCGCACTCCACATTCCTAAGCACCCTGGAGAATATTAGGGTCCAATTTAACACTCTCTTAATAGGAGACTTCAACTACCCCGCCATGAACTGGGTACTACCCCGCCATTAACTGGGTAAACTACTAATGTACCAATACACCTGCCCAACATTTCCTGGAGTTCATTAATTCCAATGCCCTGGACCAGCTCATTCTTACCCCCACTACAGGTAGCAAAATCCTTGACCTGGTCATTACTAACATGGACGACTGTTACTCTACACCAATAGTCAGCTCCTCCCTGGTTAGATCCAACCACAAACTAATCACCTTGGAAACCCACATCCCTCCCACCCCCCACAAAGGTAGCCACCATGAAAAATTTCTCCAAGGCTAACTTTGGGCTCCTAAAAACAGAGGTGGCTAACTTCACGGCACCCATGCAAATCGAGAATAGTTGTGTAACCGCAGAATCATACACCGAAGCACTGTACAAACACATACACCAATGCATGGATCTTGCCATACCCAAGAGAACCAAAACGCCCTCCTCCAAAAAAAGGAAGCCAATCTGGTGGTCCTCTTCTATAAACAAACTCTATAACAGAAGGAAATTGATGCGGAATAAGGTGAAGTCCCAAGACTGGAAAAACTCCCTTATCAGCCTCAACAAAAAGTTGAGATCCCTCATCAAATCCTCTAAAGCTAGCTATGAAAACAGAATTGCAGCAAATAGTAAAGACAACCACAAGGCCTTCTATAGTTATGTAAAGAATCTCCACAGCAATACTCAGATTTGCTCTAAGCTACTGCACAATGGTACCTCCTATACCGAGCCAAAAGATATTGTCAGTATACTGGCTGACAGATTCAGTGCCAATTTTACACCCCCACCAAAGGGCCAATCACAATACCAGTAGATTGCCAAGCACACAGTATTACTGCTGCACAGGTTAAAACAGCACTGTCCAAGGCCAAGAATACAGCTTCTATGGGACCTGACAATATCCCTGGTTGTGTTCTACATGAACTACAGAGTGAACTGGCACCTCACCTGTGTGCCCTGTTCAATAACAGCCTCACCTCAGGCTTTGTCCCTACTGAATGGTGCACTGCTACAATCATCCCTCTCCACAAAGGAGATGTGGCTACAGACCCTGGGAACTATCATCCCATTAGCCTGAGGAGTCTGATATGCAAAGCTATGGAACGCATCATCATAGGTTCATAGGTAGGTACTAGCCTATTGGCCATAGGGCCTATACAAGCCTAGCCAAAAAGGTACTCTGGCTTTCCCAAAAAAATTATTCTCCTGTGCCCCTGTCGAGCAGAGCCACAGAGGTGATTCCCTACGGTGAATTTCCTATTTCCCATCCAATCATCAATTAGTAGTACAGCAGGCAGTCCTGGGGTAAATTTTCTGTTTCCCATCCATATATCTACATTGTGTTTAAAAATGGATAGGGATGAACTTTGCTTTAAGGGGATGGGAAGTCTGTTCCATAGCAGCCATATCCTCTGAGAAATATACTTGTCCCTCCAGACCATTCTGTTGATGTTGCAGAAGTGGTTTAGAACCCTAGACCAAGTATTTCTGATGACATTTGACTTGCTGATGTGCAGTAAATCCACCAGTAAAGACTCAGAGGATGCCTTGTATGCCAGACACAGGACACCTCTAAGCAGTCTGCAGGAAACAAAGAATCACAGTCAAATCATGTTCAAATGGGCCCCTAGGCAGGGTAATTGTTTGGGTCCTCCCTAAACACACACACAAACACACACACACACACACACACACACATAGCAACCCCCCCCCCACAGCAGCTTTGCCTTGGCAGCAATACCCCTGCAGTCTCCATCCAACAGCAGCCCCCCCCCCTCCCCGCAGCGTCTATAGTGCCTGTTTTGGAGCAGGGAGGGAGAAGGAGAGACCTGGATTTAAGGATATCTGTTGTCTCCATCAAACTTCAAACGATTTCTCTTATGACAAAACCCAGCACTGTGATTTGAAATGATAAAGGGTATTGATGGTGGGTTCAGAGAGATTTCAGATACCACTGTATATTTCTCATGTGGAGTCTTGCCGGGTGTATCATGAGAAGCACAGATGACACAAGACCAAAAATTCTGAGGTATTCTCTTGCAGTGACCAAAGTCCGAGTTGAAAACCTTAGAAACAGATCTAGATATAGATCTATATTTCCTTTGGAAAAAAAAGCTCTTTGAACTGCGGTGTCTAGTTGACATCTCAGGAACACAATCCTGTGTGAGGGACTCAAGAAAGACTTGACTGTTCTCCTGGAATCGCAGCTTCTAAGAACAAGATTCCTGACACACTGAAAAAGACACTGCAAAGATAAACAAGTCATCATCTTCTTTTTTCAGCTGCTCCCGTTAGGGGTCGCCACAGCAGATCAACTTTTTCCATTTCTTCCTGTCCTCTGCATCTTGCTCTGTCACACCAACCATCTGCATGTCCTCTCTCACCACATCCATAAACCTTATCTTAGGCCTTCCTCTTTTCCTGTTACCTAGCAGCTTCATCCTTAGCATCTTTTTCCCAATATACATTGCATCCCTCCTCAGGACATGTCCAAACCAACGTAATCTTGCCTCTCTGGCTTTGTCTCCAAACCTTCCAACCTGGGCTGACCCTCTAATATACTTATTCCTAATCCTGTCCATCCTCGTCACACCCAGTGCAAATCTTAACATCTTCAACTCTGCCACGTCAAGCTCGGACTCCTGCCTTTTTGTCAATGCCACTGTCTCCAACCCGTATAACATAGCTGGCCTCACTACCCCCTTGTAGACCTTCCCTTTCACTCTTACTGGTACTCGTCTGTCACAAATCACTCCTGACACTCTTCTCCACCCACTCCATCCTGTACTCTCTTCTTCACCTCTCTTCCACACTCACCATTACTCTGAACTGTTGACCCCAAATACTTAAACTCATTCACCTTCGCCACCTCTACTCCCTGCATCCTCACCATTCCTCTATCCTCCCTCTCATTCACACACATATATTCTGTCTTAGTCCTGCTGACCTTCATTCCTCTTCTCTGTAGAGCATATCTCCACCTCTCTAGGGTCTCCTCCACCTGTTCCCTACTCTCACTACAGATCACAATGTCATCTGCAAACATCATAGTCCACGGGGACTCCTGTCTGATCTCGTCTGTCAACCTGTCCATCACCATTGCAAATAAGAAAGGGCTCAGAGCTGATCCTTGATGTAATCCTACCTCCATCTTAAACGCATCCGTCACTCCCACCGGTCATCTAAACATGGAAAAATGTGGATACCCTCTAGCCTGCAATGAGCTATAACTGAAGTTAGACACTTTGTGAGCAGCGTTGGTGCAGTGGATAGTCCAAAAGTTAAGATAAAAGTTTAGTATGCCTGATCACATTAAGGAAAAGGTGAAGTCTGGATGAATATGGATGCGATGATAAGCATCATATGTGTCTAGTGTTACCAGAAAACTTGAAAGAGGAAGAATTGGTTACAGGTTCTGAAGTAGCATGATTTTAAATTGGGACACTATCACAAATAGGTTTAGGAAAAAAAGATCCAGAAATGGTCTCCAAGCATTTCCTTTCACTGGCACTAATAACATTCTTGAATAAAAATCCTTCACCACTTGAAAGGAGGAACTGGTTCGAACAGTCCTTGGTACATGTAATGAAGAACAGGTGGTGAAAAAAGTCTGATCTGAAGGATAATAAGTGAGCCCCTGGAAAGAGGGGACAAACACTAAATCTCTATCCATGGGAGAATTTAAAATCTCATTTTTAAGATCATCTGGAAGGTTCTAAGAATGCAACCATGCAACCTCCTTAAGACAGTATTAGTGGCCATAACAGTGGAAGAAGTTAACATAGTCATACACATACTGCAAACAATATGAACTAACCTGAGCAAAAGAAGAAACAAACCTATTTATAGCAGATATTTCCTCACAAGAAGAAACTGCAGATAAAACATTCCTCACACTTTCACAATTTATCAGAACAAATGTTAACAAATGAAGCTGACAATTAAAAATTCTGAAAAGTAAACTTGCAGAAGTATACCTATACCTATCAATAATTTTCCCATCTGCATCAGAAAGAGTAGGAGTGGAATTAACTACGTGCTATACAGCAGTGGGACCAAGTATAGCTGCTGAGTCAGGTTTGGGAAAACAGTATAAAAATTTAAAACGCTGAGGAATTTATGCATCCTATCTGCCTTTTGAGGGGCAGCTGGTTGCCTAACAGGAAAACTGCAGACAGTAACACACATTCTCTAAAGCTGACAGAACAGGAGGATGGATATTAGTTCTGGAAAATCCATCTGCAAAAAGTACAGTTTTGTACCTACCATAAATGTAGATGTCCGAACAGGTTTGCATCTGCAGTCCTTACAAATGGGTTGTCCTGTCGTCAGGCAGCCCTTCGGTCGGCCGGATTCCAAAGTCTGGGTCTGGCCTCGGCTGGTGTCGCACTTCACCCGACGTCATAGCTGCAGTTCTTCAGGTATAAAGGCATCAGCCGACGCCATTTTCCTCAGTGTTTCTTGCCCCAGATGCCAGTTGCCCTCTTGGATAGCTAAATTTTGGATAAATGCCAATGTTTCCAAATAGTAGAAGGCAAACACAAAAAATAATCATGTATGTACATATATACAAACAAATACACCATAAGAGATCCCCCCCCCAGCTGGCTATTAGGTGGGCAAATACCCTAGGAATACCACAGGGTGGGTAATCCTGACTGCAGATGCAATCCTGTTCGCACATCTACATTTATGGTAGGTACAAAACTGTACTATGTCCTTCAAGGATGCATCTGCAGTCCTTACAAATGGGTAGAATACCATAGCCAAACTAGGGGAGGAGGAAGAAGAAATTATGGTGTAGTTAGGATTCCTTGCAAAACAGCAGTGGCAAACCCTGCTCGGGATCTAGAGTATAAAGGTAAGTTATAATGCTTGGCAAATGTATGCACGGAGGTCCAAGTAGCAGCCTCTATAATGTCCTTGGTAGCCACTCCTCGTAAGAAAGCTGTGGTAGTGGCTGTAGCCCTTGTAGAATGAGGCCTTATGTTCTGTGGAATTTGCTTTCCATGGTAGGAGTAACAGAATCTAATGCAATTTCCTATCCACTTGGAGATTGTCTGTTTGGAAATTGCTTTTCCTTCCCTTCCTGTTGCATATGCTACCAGAAGCTGGTCAGTTTTTCTATTGCCCTTGGTTCTGTCCAGGTAGTAGCGTAACTGTCTATGTACATCCAAAGTATGCAGCAGTCTTTCCCCCCTGTTCTGTGGATTGGGAAAGAAGGTAGGTAGGTGGATTACCTGGTTTAAAGACACTCTGGATACCACCTTAGGCATAAATGTAGGATTAGTTCTCATGGACACTCTGTCTTGATGGAAGATTAGGAAGGGTTGTACTGCCATTAAAGCCTGTAGTTCAGAAACCCTTCTTGCTGAGGTAATTGCCAGCAGGAAAGCAGTTTTCCAGGATAGGTGTTGAAGATCTGCTGTTGCTGCTGGTTCGAAAGGGGGGAGTGTCAATTTTTCTAGCACAAAGTTCAAGTCCCATGCTGGTAATGGTGGTTTCCTAGGAGGTTTTACATTCTTAATTCCTCTCAGAAACTGCCTGAGTAGAGGATGCGAAAAGACAGGGGGATCGAAGCTGTATTCTGCAGAAATAGCGGATGCATGTATCTTGATGGAGAAATAGGACAAGCCTGTATGGAGAAGCTCTGCCAAATACTCCAGGATGTTGGCAATGTCTACCTTTGACACATCTTTGCCCCTCTCGGTACTCCAAATGAGAAACCTTTTCCATTTTCCTGCATAGTTCCTTCTTGTTGAGGGTCTGCGGGCCTCAAGGATAATGTCTTTAACCCTTTGGGATAAATCTGGGTTAGTTGCTCTTAGGTAATGTTCCAGGCAGTCAGTTGCAGAGTTTTCAGGTTTGGATGCAGGATGTTGTAGTCGCTCTGAGTTAACATCAAATGAATCAGGGGTAGTGTCCACATTTTCCCCCGAGACATGCTCCTCAGTAATGGGTACCAATGTTGTCTTGGCCAATCTGGAGCTATCAGAATTATCCTTGGACGTTCCTCTTTGATTTTCAGTAGTACCTTGTGCATCAAAGGAAGAGGTGGGAATGCATATGCTGTCAGGCCTTTCCAACTGAAGGATAGAGAGTCCACCTTCCAAGCAAGTGGGTGGTACGTCCTTGTGCAGAATTTCTTGAGCTGGTGATTGAGTGGGGATGCGAATAGGTCTATTTGTGGCAGTCCCCATTTCTTTGTGATGGCCTTGAAGATGTCCGGGTGTAGCATCCATTCGTGAGCATCCGAGGTAGTTCTGCTTAATATGTCTGCTAGGATGTTTTCTTTTCCCGGTACAAAAATTGCTTGTAACTGAATGTTGTAACTCAGAGCCATATTCCATAGGTCCAGTGCCATTCGGCATAGAGGTTATGAATGAGTGCCTCCCTGTTTGTTGGTGTACCACATGACTGTGGTGTTGTCTGTCCTTATCATCAACTGGCCTTCTTGGAGGAATGGTCTGAAATTCTGGATTGCTAGTTTTACTGCCAGCATTTCTTTTTGATTTATGTGCAGGTGCAGCTGATCTGGAGTCCATAAGCCTTGTATGCACTTGTCCAGCATGTGGGCCCCCCAACCGAGGTCTGAGGCGTCCGTTGTGATGGTTTGGCTTGGTTGAATGCTGTGGAAGGGCAAACCTGGGTTTGACTGGCATGCCTGAGCCCACCATAGGAACTCTTGTTTCAGGCATGGAATTAGTGGTATTTCGGTTTCTAAGCTGTGCCTGTGTTGAGACCATAAATTCTTTAGGTACCACTGTAGCTTTCTCATATGCAGTCTGGCATGAGGGACCAGGATTATGCAGGATGCCATGAAGCCCAAGGCCTGCAGTACTTTCCTTGCTGTTAGTTTGTTCTGCTTTGCTAATGCCAAGAAGTAGAGAGGAAGTTGTTCTTGTTTTTCTGCAGTTAGGAATGCCATCTGTTTTACTGTGTCCAATTCTGCACCTAAGAAGGTTATTGTTTGGGATGGTATCAGTCTTGACTTTTTTATATTGACTGTGTATCCCAGGGCTTGTAGGAAGCAAATGACTCTTTGTAAGTCTTCTGTTAGCTTGTTTTTGTTGTCCGCTTGTATCAGGCAGTCGTCCAGGTATGGATATATTTGGATTCCCTGAAGCCTGCAGTGAGCGATTACTGATGCCAGGCATTTCGTGAACACTCTGGGCGCAGTAGATAAGCAAAGGGCAATGCTGAGAATTGATAATGCTCTGATCCTGCAAGAAATCTGAGGTATCTTCTGCAATTTGGTCGTATGGGGACGTGCAGGTATGCCTCCTTGAGATCTAGAGTTACCAGCCAATACTCCTTGCCCAGCATGGGAAGAAGTTGCTGTAGGGTCAGCATTTTGAATTTTGGAACAATGATGGATGTGTTTAAAGTGGACAGGTCGAGAATAGGCCTCCAATTTTTCTCTTTTCTTGGTACCAGGAAGAGTCTGGAGTAAAATCCCTTGCCTTGTTCCATAGGTGGTACCCTTTCCACAGCTCTCATCTTTGCTAATTGAGCTATTTGTTTTAGAGCTTCTGTCTTTTGATTTGGTGGTAGGTTTGGCATTCCTCTTTTTCCTGGTAAAGTGTGGAAATGAAACCTGTAGCCTTGGTCTATAGTTTGCAAAATCCACTTGTCTCTTGTGATATAGTGCCAGATTTTGAAAATAAGGCTAACTTTCCGCCTAAGGGTGCTGCTATTTGTTCCCTGGTAGGCGGTGCCAGAGCCAAGTCACTGTGATTGTCCTGTTGCAGTGGTAGTGGTTGTGTCTGTGCCTCGTTGGTTGTTACCTTGCCACTGGCGTCCCCTGTAGGCACCTCCTCTGGATTGATTTCTGCCTCTTGAACGCCTATTCCTGCCTCTCTGAGTTTTAGAGGAGTCTGGAAAGGACCAATTTTTGGAAGGCCAGTTCCTGCTGAACCTTGGAGGCTGAACCTGTAAGAAATCTTTCACTGTTTGTACAGATTTTGCCTTCTCTTCCATTTTCTTCAGTACCTGTTGGGCAGGAGAACCAAATAAACTGACCTTATCCATAGGAGCATCTAATAGCTTTGCTTTAACATGATCCGGCAAGACCTGTTCTTTCAACCATGCATGCCTTCTTATAACTGTGCCAGTCATGGCTGATCTAAATGAAGCCTCCAGTGCATCATAGCCACATTTTAAGGAATGGTTACTAACCTGCTGAATGTTATGCACCATTTCTAGAACATATTTCTTATCTAAAGAATCATCAGAGGACAGTTTCTTAGTTAACTGATCAAGCATAAACTCCTGGTATTGGATCATATGAAACTGACAGTTCAATGGCCTAGCTGAGAGAGTAGCAGAGGTGTATACTTTTTTACCCCATCTCTCTAAGGACCTGGATTCCCTTTCAGAAGGGAGAGGGTTTTTAGCTGAGGTCGAAGCTACTGCCTTAGGCCCCTGGGAGATAGTCAAAGGAGCCTTGTATAAATGGTGATGAGTGTCCGGGACCCTGTAGAACCTATCGGGCTTAGCAGGGGCTGGAGGTAAAGTATCAGGAGCAGTGCAAGCATCATTAAATGCATCATCCACAACAGGAAGAACTGGAGGTATAGCTAAAGGCCTATGTTGTGGTAAGTGTAAAAAGGTCCTAAGCCTTTTCCTTGAATCTGAGAAATCTTGTCCCTGCCATTGGAATTGCTCTCTCATGGCATGTAAAGTTTCCCCAAAGGAAAATTCCTCTGGTGGAGAGGCAGAAGGAATCGATTCTTCAGCATCGGAATCTTCATAAGTAGAAAAAGGAGCCTCTGGATGGTCTGTATTGTCTGTATCCTCAGAAGAATCATCTGAGGACACTGGCTCAGGGGGCTCTGCTCTAGGTCTCTTTTCTGGAGGTTGAGAGGCCCTGTCTGGGTGAGATTGGGATCCCCTTATTAAAGAGATGAGATCCTCTGCCAGAGTAAGCATTTGGGAACTGGAACTGGGCCTGTGAGAGGGGGGCTTAACAGGCACAGACTTAGAAGTTTTGGCTGCTTTAGCCCTGGCAAAGGCCTTTATAGACATGGCTGCAGGAGGCCTAGCAGCACCACGTGCTGGGGTAGAAACATCCAAAGGGATGGTGTCCGATAATTCTTGTGAAACCACAGTAGCAGGTAAAACTTCAGAGGCTGATTCAACTAGGGTAGAAGGGGCCTCGGTAGTAGTCATGGATTCGGCTGAAGATTGAACCGTTTTGCTCGGTTTCGGCCGAAACCGAGACACTCGCGGTTTGCTTAACCGTGGTTTCGGCCGAAACCGCGGACCGTGAGTGTCGGTCCTTTTCTTTGCGTTTCTTAACAACTTGAGAAGTCGGAGGATCCGACGGCATTATGTACGCAAAATCTGAGCCGAAAAACTGTTCAGCAAACTCCGACCGACGTCTAAGCGTCCGCCGGTTGAAAGAAGCACAGGCTAAACAAGCTGCTACGTCATGGTCTGGGCCTAAACAAGGTAAGCAGTAAGAGTGGAAATCTTTATGAGGTATTTGTTTCCCACAAGTTAAGCAGTTATTCACTTTTTCTGACATCGGCTGAGGCAAGAAAGAGTCCCCAACGGGGTACTTAGCTTTTTAGAAGTCTTCGAAGTAGTATTCGGTAGTAGTAATCTCTGGATCTGACCGACCGGCACTTGCGAACAGCTTCTGCTTCGGGCGCCACGCGGCAAGAAAGACTGAGGAAAATGGCGTCGGCTGATGCCTTTATACCCGAAGAACTGCAGCTATGACGTCGGGTGAAGTGCGACACCAGCCGAGGCCAGACCCAGACTTTGGAATCCGGCCGACCGAAGGGCTGCCTGACGACAGGACAACCCATTTGTAAGGACTGCAGATGCATCCTTGAAGGACATCTGCATTTTCTGAGAGACTGAGAAACCTCAGAGTTCTCTCCCTGAAAACACTGGCACATTCTAGCAACAGTCTCAGAGAAAAAGACCCCCTGACAGGGAGAAGCAAAAACTGAGCTCTCTCTTCTGAGACTGAATCAGAAATCTGAGGGAAAAAAGCAGAATCTGTCTTTCCATCTTCCTGTTCAGATTCAGAATCCCGAATACCTTCAGGAAAAGAAAAATCCCTCTTTCTTTTACCAGAAACTACTTTGCAAGAAGGATCAACAGCCTGAAACAAACCCTGTGTCAGACCTAGTAAACTATTGCTGTCTAAAGAAATTTAAGGAGAAATAGATAGATGTTTGACTTTGTTTCTTTTTGTGACAGGAAAAATAGGGTCAACTGTGTTATTAATGGCAGCAGTTGTTTCCCGGGTGTGAGTGCAGCATTCTGGTATAACAGAGAAACCTGCCCTGTTCCTTCTCCCAGGGCTGACAAGAGTGGCTCTCCCTTGACCACTGAGGGGAATTCAAAAGCTGCAGAGGATGTGGCTAACCCCTGATCCATAGTGGCTGTAGGTATTACACCACAGGGATCTGGTGTAGAAGATGAGTAGTCTGAGGAACAAGCGATGGCCACAGCACAGTCACCCACCTGCGGCTGAGGCAAACTGCTAGCCTGCTGTACTGGCAAAGGCGGTTTACTTAACTTTTTCTTTTTGTGGATGGCAGAAGGATCGACAACGGGACTCGTAGTCTGTTCTATGCCCAATGCGAAAACGGCACCTCTTTCCTGGGGAAGACAAGGAGCAAATGCTGGCAAAACTACCATTCCACAAAAGTTTATTTTTTAAGCAGAAAAAAAAAAAAAAACGTAAAAAGCACTTTCAAACACTATGCCAGCCCTAACAAAGAAAAATAAACTGTCCCCAGAAAATATTTTTTTATTTAGTTAACATTACTTTTAAACTGACAGAAAAAAATGACTGCGCCATTTAAATTGCATTACACTCTTGAGACAGTCCATTAAAACACAGCACTCCTAGCTTCAAAATAACTTTCTTAAAAAGGAAAGTATTAAATCATCAGTAAATATAAGAAAATGGAATTTTTTTCCCCCAAAAGGAACTTATCTGCCCCACAAAGGCAAGCATAAATTAAGCACCAGTTCTCAAAAGCCTCAGATGAGCTTCACTCCCAAACTGGTTTAGTCAGCTCAGCTTGGGCTGCTTGACAGTTTGGGCCCATGGAAGGTGCCCTGAAGCACTGGAAGCTGGCTGGTCATTATTTCCTTGGCAGGTTATAAACTATTTAGCTAAGTGATCAATATGATGAACATCTTCCTTTACATTTCCAAGAAACAGCAAACCTATGGTCCCAGAATTTTAACACAGTGGATTTTATGGAGCATCCTCTTGCTATTAATTCTATTGCATCATCCTCCAGTATGTATTTACAGTGATAGCTGTGTCTGTATTTGTATGTACCCACCTTATTTCTAATGGTCATCTCTTCTTTACGTTTCCTGGTTGGTTCTCTCAAATATCTCCTTAATGTTGTTCTCCCTTTTATACGCAAATATTGGTTTATTTCCCATTATCACTTCCATTTCAGTGAAATGGGAAAATTACTTGTTGCTTAAAATGCTTTTAGTTGCCACTGTGTCTATGTTATAACTAAAAGTCATAGTTCTGTTAAAGTTCTTGTCTTTTCTAGCTCCTGAATTTTCTTGAGTTTCTTGTATTTTACCAAGACCAAGAGTGGAACACATTTAGTACCCAATTCACTGACAATTGGATCCCTGATTCTAGAAAAAATCATTAGGCTGCCCCTCTCCAAAAACATATTCATTACGGTGTTGCCCCAAGTCAAAAATATGTTAAATTTACAAACAATACAGACCAACCTAAATAGCTGTCCTTTTGCTAAACTCCTTTTTTGGTTATATGGGTGATTGTTAGTGTAGTGAAGGTAACAGATGGAAAATATGAGCAGTAAATCTTTTTTTCTGTCCTATTGTCTTGAATTGTAACATCTAAGAAATTAATCTTTTCTTCCAAAAACAATATGTAAACTTTAAAAATGAAGTAACTGGCTGAAAAAATCTACAAATTCAATTAATTTCATGTTAGTATCTTTCCATAATAAGCACGTTATCTAAAGATTTTGCATTTAAAATCCAACTTGCAGAGTACTCTGAATTATATGAGATTGTTATACGAGTTACCACTGCATACATTTTATCTTGTGCTGATGATATGGAGTTTCATAGTGTAGTACTAGGCTATCTGCCCTGAGGCATTTGCAAGCCTAGCCCCAGAGATGTGGCTTTCGCCACCCCATGTAGTGGTACTAAGGTGTATAGAATAAATTTAGAGTACTGTGCCTTTGTCTAGTAGTGACACATTGAAGACCCCCTTGCTTATTAAAATTAGTTTACTGTGCCTCTGTTAAGTAGCGATACAGGGGTGATCCCCGGGATAAACCTACGATCTCCCATCCACTCGTCAAGATTTCTCTTGAAGAGAGACAGTGAGGGGCTCTACCTAACATGGACTGGGATTTTGTTCCAGAGTATGGGAAGCCTCTGAGTTATGAATCTGTCTCTCCAGCATGTTCTATTCATGTTTGTACTGAGGTTTAAATCTTTGGCTCTCGTGGTTCTTATGGATTTTGATTTTTTGAGGTGGAGCATGTCCATCAATTCCTGGTTGGACATGGCCTTGTATGTCAGGCACAGATCACCTCTGAGCAGGCGGTATGCTACTGAATAGAGCTGGAGTTTCTTTAGCCTGGCAGCATATGACATATGTTGGAAACCCTTGATCCTCTTGGTGAGGTACTTCTGGGGTCTCTCCAGCTGTTGTAAGTGCTGGGTGAGGTACATACCAAATGGGGCATTGTACTCAACCATGGACTTGATAAGGGAGGAGTACAGGGGCACGATGACCTCCTTTGATCTGGATGTGAACCCCTTCATGATAAGGTGGGCAAGGTAGAAAGTCTTTCTACCACTTTGGCAACGTGGGTGTCAAATGAGAGGTCACTATCAACTTGGGTCCCCAGGTCTCCGATTACTTTTTCGGTACTTAGTGGGTTACTGTCTATGTGATAATTTGTGGGTATTTTGTTTTTCCCAAAGGGGATGACTATACATTTTTTGGCATTCAGTTTAAGGCCGTGATTCCGGCACCAGTTGTCCGTTTCGGTGAGGCCTTTCTGTAGGATGTGTGGGTCAGCTGGTGTATCGACTATGGCGCCTATTTTGCAGTCATCTGCGAACTTTGTCAGCCACAACCCTCTCATGTTTGCTTTCACATCTGAGAAGTAAATGCCGAACAAGTGGGGTCCCAGGACAGAGCCCTGTGGGACACCACTTGTGACTGGCTTTGAGTCTGACATGGCTCCCGCAATCTTGACTTTATGGGTTCTGTTCTTTACCCAGTTTGCAACCCATCTTGTGACATGTGGATTTACTTTTAAGCTGTTTAGCTTTTCTATGATCTCCGAGTGGGGTATTGTGTCGAAGGCTTTAGCCAAGTCCAGGTACGCTGTATGGACTGCCTTGCCCTCACCAATGGCTCTAGTGAATGTTTCGAAAAAGTCAACCAGGTTCAAAAGGCAGGATCTGCCTTTTACAAAGCCGAACTGGGTGGGATCAAGTGTCTGTAGGTCCCCAATGTCGTCGTTTATGAGTTCCATAATAATTCTTTCCATAGCTTTGCAAACCAGGCTGGTCAAACTTATGGGGCGGTAGTTCCCAGGGTCTGTAGTGGAGCCTCCCTTGTGGAGTGGTACCACTGTTGCTGTACGCCAGTGTTCAGGTACATATCCTGTAGTAAGGCTAAGGTTAAATAACATTTTTATATGCGGGTTTAGCTCCTCTTGGAGTTCACGTATCACGCAGCCGGGGATACCATCAGGTCCCATAGATGCTGTGTTTTTTGCTTTGTTGAGGGCGGTTCTCACCTGGACATCAGAGATGACAGGGAGGTTACATTCAGCTGGGATGAGTATTTCTTCTTTTGGAGGTGATGGAGGGGAGAAATTTGCACTGAACCTGTCTGCCAGAATGTTGGCAATATCTGTGGGTTCGGTAAATTTGTTGTCGTTGTGTACCAACTCTGAGCATATCTGAGTGTTTCTGCCCAGGTTTCTAACATAACTGAAGAATGCCTTGTGGTTATCTTTAGTGTCCTTGGCGATTTTTCTCTCAAAGTTGGCCTTGGATATTTTTATGAGAGAACGTAGCTTTCTACTAGTGCTGATCAGAGATGCCTTCCCTTTATGGGATTTTGCTCCGTCTTGCAGTAGCTTCCTTCTTTTGTTATACAATTTGTTTATGGTTGGGGTCCACCAGACAGGACGCTTTCCTTTGGTGGAGAGGGTCTTGGTTTTATTTGGGATTGCACGATCCATGCATTCTTGGAGATGTCCGTAGAAAGCATTTGTGTAGGATTCAGCATTGTGAGATGTGGTTTCCATTGGCCCGGAGGGCTTAAATGATACCATCTCAGTCTTGAGAAGTGTAAAGTCGGCTTTTGAGAAGTTTCTCACTGTAGTCTTTTGTGCTGGGGGTGGAGGTGATAAATGTATATCCAGGGTGATTAGTTTGTGGTCAGATCTCACCAGTGAGGGCAATACTTCCGGTGTGGAGCATTTTGTCCCCATGTTTGTGATGATCAGGTCTAGTATATTATCCCCCCTTGTGGGAGAGGTGACTAGTTGTTCCACTGCATTTGAGTTTATGAATTCCAGGAACCTTTGGGCTAGGGTGTTAGGGCTAGAATAGTGCACCCAGTCTATGTTAGGGCAGTTGAAGTCTCCCAATATGATGGTATTTGGTGAGACATTCATATCTTCCAATGTCTTCAGGAAGGCTGAGTGGGATTCTTGAGATTGGGAGGGTGGTCTGTAACATACAACCAGTTGTATAGCAGTTTTGCCTATGGTTAGCTGCACCTGGATGGTCTCCGATGCTTCATGGGTTGCCACTAACCTAGAGGTGTGGGTGTCCTTGATGAATATGGACACTCCCCCTCCCTTTGTGGTTCGGCCCGGGTTTTGGGGCCGAAAAGCATGATATGAGGTAAAGCCTGGTAGCGCTGGGGTGCTCTCAGGAGCCTTGAAACAGGTCTTGGTTACAGCGCAGACATTGATGTTCTCCATACTGAGGAGTGCTTCGAGAGCCTGCATCTTGAGATTTAGACTTCTGGCGTTGAGCAGCATTACCCTTAATTTTATTCCATTTTTGTTTTCTAAGGAGGTGGGTTCGTCTTTTGAGCCTTGCCTAAAAAAGGCACTATGGGGGTGGCAAGAGCCTTAGCCAATATCCGGTAGCCCAGTGGTGACAGGTGCAAGCCGTCCCTTGCGAAGCAGCGTGGCTTGTCCAGCATGTCATCCCAAGCAGACAGACATTGGATCCCCCTAGAATGACACCAGTAATTGAGCCAATTATTAAAGCTGATCATCTTGTCTTTGTATTGTGGCATCATTCTTGGTGAGGGCAGGATGCTGCTCAGGGTCAGGGTCATACCAGCCTGGGCTACATAATCAGAGAGCTCCTCAATGTCTGTTTTCATGTAGTCCAAGGAGGTACGTCTCAGGTCATTCACGCTGGCATGGACAATGACGGAGTCATATTTGTACGTGCTTTTGAGTGACCTGAGTGCGTGTGTTATATGGCGGATCCTAGCCCCCGATAGGCAGCTTAACGTTACCCTCTCCTTGCTCAGCCTGGTAAGTGGGACGTCAGTGTGTCTGACTATAGAGTCACCTATCACTAGTGTATCAGGCATAGTGTTTGGCCTTAAGGGCTGTGATTTAATGACACACCGATTTATTGAAGTGTGTTGCATGTGTTATGTTTTGAGGTGGTGGATTTTTGGGTGTCTGCTTTGGGAGCCTCTGTTGTTTTGGTAAGTTTTTTAATAGAGCCTCCGAGTATGTTTTTGTGTTACTATGTGTTTGATTTGCAGTTGGGGTAGGTCTATGTGTGACTGGGTTTGTTGTGTGTGTGGTTACCTTCTCCTCCTGTCTGGTCTTGCCAGTCCTGAGTTGAGAGAGTTCAGCCTCCAGTTTGGCTATATAGTTGCATCTCTCACATGTATTTGTGTTTGCTGGGAGGAGGAGAGGGTTGTCTGTGTACATGTGACAATTATAGCATTGTCTCAAGATTCCCAGATTAACCAGCTGAGCAGGAGAAGATGCTAGCAATCCACCACTCGACATGCTAGAATATTATAAGAGAGTGCTGTGCCTTTAAGGGAAGTGGTTGGGGTGGTAGGTGGATGTAGTGCTACTTGAGTTTGAGAGTGCTTGCTTAGAAGAGTAGCTTAGAGAACAAGTGCTATGCTTATAATATAACGAGTAGACTGGTTATTCTAAGAGTAGAGCTTTCTAAGGGAAAATTTGAATAGCAGACTTGGCGGAGCCAGGAAAAGTTTAACCCTGCAGCAAACAGTTAAAAAAACAGTATAAGCTTGTTTAAAATAAGCAAGAGAAGGTATTCCAAGTAAAAAACAGAAAAAAATACTTAAATCTGGAAGGTAGTCGCTTTTCTCAGTTCTCTGTAGCTAGGACCACTCTGCAGGACCACGTGGAGCTGTCTTCTGAGTAGTATAGCCCTCATCACTGGCACAGTTTGTTGAATTATGTAATGGTCAAAGTTCATAGTATTGACAATTACACAGTTCAATGCTGTGACCCTGGAGGTAGTATATTTAATTTCTGAGGGTGTGGGGCTGACCCCCAGGGGGAGAATCTCAAGTAAAAAGTTATTTTTGTTTTACTTTTGGTAATATGAAATGTAACCTACTGGTTTATATTTGCTGCGACTTTTTTTCTATTGAATTTAATGTTGATTAATGGTTATCACTTACATCCTTCTAAGTTGGGAACTGCTGATTAAAGGCTCAGTGTCTATTATTCTAAAAGTGTATTAGTTCTGGTTTAAGCACTTGGGCTTCAGGCAAGTTATTTTACATTAAGAAGGTTCGTGGTCTGCACTCTTGTGGGAGGAGAGGCTGGACTCTGCCCTTCTGAGCTGGGAATTTCTGGTTAAAGGCTTATAATGCCGGCATATTTGAACTGTTTCTTACTGAAATTGGTGCACCTTGTTTGCTGTCGCATAAACTAGATTCAGGCCTGCTGAATCTAGCTTTGCTTGCATAACTTAGGTTCATAGGTTCATACTAGGCTATCTGCCCAAGGGCATTTATAAGCCTAGCCCATAGTTATGTGGCTTTCGCCACCCCTTTAGTTTGAATAAAAACTATGCCTATCATTTTGCTGTGCCTCTGTCAAGCAGTGACACTGAAGTAATCCCTGGGGTATATCTGCAATCTCACATCCATTGGTCAAGATTCCTCTTGAACAAGGCCAGAGAGGTGCTCTGCCTCACATGTACCGGGATTTTGTTCCACAGCATAGGGAGTCTCTGGGTGATGAATCTGTCCCTCCAGCACGTTCTATTTATAACCGTGTCAAGGTTTAAGTCTCCCGCCCTTGTGGTTCTGGGGGATCTAGATTTTTTGAGGTGAAGCATATTCATCAAATCTGGGTTTGACATGGCCTTATATGTCAGGCACAGGTCACCTCTGAGCAAGCGGTATGAGACTGAATAGAGCTGGAGTTCTTTCAGTCGGGCAGCATAAGACATATTTTTGAGACCCTTTATCCTTTTGGTGAGGAACTTTTGGGGCCTTCCAAGCTGCAGCAGGTGTCTGGTCAGATACATTCCGAACGGGACATTGTACTCAATCATAGGTCTAATGAGTGATGAGTACAGGGGACGATGACCTCCCTTGATCTAGATGTGAATCCCTTCATGATCAGGTGGGCGATATAGAAGGTTTTCCTAACTACTTTAGCAACATGAGTGTCAAGCGAAGGCTACTGTCAACCTGGGTCCCCAGATCCCTGATGACTTTTTCTGTGCTCCGTGGATTGCCACCTATATGGTAGCTAGGGGTAACCTTGTTTTTCCCGAAGGGTATGACTATGCATTTTTTGGCGTTTAACTTCAGGCCATGGCTCTGGCACCAGTTATCCGCTTTCTGTGAGGCCCTTCTGGAGGATATCTGTGTCAGATGTGTTTTCGACTATGGTGCCCAGTTTGCAGTCATCTGCAAACTTTGTCAGCCATAACCCTCCTGTGTTTGCTTGTACTTCAGAAAAGTAGATGCCGAACAAGAGTGGACCCAGGACTGAGCCCTGTGGGACACCACTTGTGACAGGCTTTGAGTCTGACATGGCTCCAGCAACTCTGACCCTGTGGGTTCTGTCACTTAGCCAGTTTGCAACCCATCTTGTGATGTATGGGTTTACATTCAAGCTGATGAGTTTTCGATGATACCTGAGTGGGGTATTGTGTCGAAGGCCTTTGCCAGGTCGAGGTAGGCTGTATGGACTGCCTTTCCCTCATCAATGGCCTTGGTGACTGTCTCGAAAAAGTCAACCAAGTTTAAGAGGCAGGATCTGCCTTTGACAAAGCCAAACTGGGTTGGATCCAAAGTCTGCAAGTTCCCTATGTCTTTATTTATGAGTTCCATTATGATCCTCTCCATGGCTTTGCAGATAAGGCTTGTCAAGCTAATGGGGCGGTAATTTCCAGGGTCTGTGAAAGCACCGCCCTTATGAAGTGGGACCACAGTCTCCGTGCGCCACTCCTTGGGTACGTATCCTGAGGTGAGGCTAAGATTAAACAGCTGTCCTAACTGTGGGTTTAATTCCTCGTTGAGTTCGTGAAGCACACAGCCGGGGACACCATCCGGTCCCATGGATGCTGTGTTTTTTGCCTTAGTGAGGGCAGTTCTCACCTGGGCGTTGGAGATGTTTGTGGGGCTTCAAACCTCTGTAATAGATATCTCTCCTTTAGGGGAGTGGGGAGTTTGCACTGAACCTGTCAGCCAGTATGTTGGCAATGTGTGTAGGTTCAGTAATTTTCACATCATTTTGAACTAATTCTGAGCATATCTGGGAGTTTCCTCCTAGGTTTCTAACATAGCTAAAGAAGGCCTTATGATTCTCTTTAGAGTCCTTGGCGATTTTTCTCTCAAAATTTGCCTTGGATGATTTTATGAGAGCTCTTAGTTTCTTACTTATAATGATCAAAGGTGTCTTACCTTTCAAGGATTTTGCTCTATCTTGTAGTAACTTCCTCCTTTTGTTGTAGAGCTTGTTTATGGCTGGGGTCCACCAGACTGGATGCTTGCCTTTGGTACAGAGAGTCTTGGTTTTGTTTGGGATTGCCTGATCCATGCAGTCCTGTAGGTGCTGGTAGAAGGCATTTGTAAGTGATTCAGCGGTTTGAGTAATGTTTACCACTGGCTCAGGGGCCTTAAAGGAGACCACACTAGTTTTTAGAAGTGTGAAATCGTCTTTTGAGAAGTTTTTCACTGTGGTCTTTTTTGTTTCAGGTGGGGGGGGGATGAGGACCTCCAGCGAGATTAGTTTATGATCTGATCTCACCAGTGAGGGGTATACTTACGGTGTTGAACATTTTGATCCCATGTTCGTGATGATGAGATCAAGTATGTTTTCTCCTCTTGTGGGGATGGTGACTAGTTGTTCCATGGCATTTGAGTTTATGAACTCCAGGAATCTTTGGGTTAGAGTGTTCGGGCTTGAGTAGTGTTCCCAGTCTATATTAGGGTAGTTGAAGTCACCTAGTATGATGGTGTTTGGAGATACATTTATCCTCCAATGTTTTCAGGAAGGCCATGTGAGGTTCCTGAGTTTGAGAGGGTGGCCTGTAACATGCTACAAATTGCAGAGCAGTCTTGCCTATGGTTAATTGCACCTGGATGGTCTCCGATGCATCGTGCGTTGCCACCAACCTTGAGGTGTGGGTGTCCTTTATGAATATGGACACCCCCCCCTCCTTTCTTGGTCTTGTCCGGATTTTGGGGCCGGAACGCATGATATGAGGTGAAACCTGTTAGTGCTGGGGTGCTCTCAGGAGCCTTGAACCAGGTTTCTGTCACAGCACAGACATCGATGTTCTCCATATTGAGAAGGGCCTCGAGTGCGTGCATCTTGAGATTGAGACTTCTGGCATTGGGCAGCATTACCCTTAGTTTTTTTCCTTTTTGGTGTTCTAGGGTGGTAGGTTTAGAATTTGAGCCTTGCCTAAAAAAGGCACTATGGGGGTGGCAAGAGCCTTTGCCAATATCCGGAAGCCCAGGGGTGACAGGTGCAAGCCGTCCCTTGCGAAGCAGCGTGGCTTGTCCAGCATGTCATCCCAGGCAGACAGACATTGGATCCCCTTTGAATGACACCATAATTTAAGCCAATTATTAAAGCTGATCATCTTATCACTGTATTGTGGCATCATTCTAGGTGAAGGTAGGATACTGCTCAAGGTCAGGGTCATACCTGCCTGGGCTACATAATCAGAGAGCTCCTCGATGTCCCTTTTCATGTAGTCCAAGGAGGTACGTCTCAGGTCGTTGACACCAGCGTGGACAATGACCGAGTCGTACTTGTACCTGCTGTTGAGAGACCTGAGTGCTTGCATTATGTGGCGGATTCTAGCTCCCGACAGGCAGCTTACTGCGACCTTCTCTTTACTCAGTCTGGTGAGCGGGACGTCAGTGTGTCTGACTATGGAATCACCAATGACAAGTGTGTCTGGCATTTTGTTTGGCCTTAAGGGCTGTGACTGTTTGACACTCTGACTGTGTGGTCTATGTGTTGCATGTGTTGGGTCGTGAGGTGGTAGTTGTTTGGGTGTCTGCTTTGGTGGCCTCTGCTGTTTTGGTAAATTTTTGATCAGAGCCTCCGAGTATGTCTTTGTGTGAGTATGTGTATGATTTGAAGTTGTGATGGTACCATGTGTGACTGGGTATGTATTGTGTGTGGTTACCTTCTCCTCCTGTCTGGTCTTGCCAGTCCTATGTTGAGAGAGCTCAGCCTCCAGTTTGGCCGTATAGTTGCATCTCTCGCATGTATTTGTGTTTTGTGGGAGAAGGAGAGGATTGTCTGTGTACATGAGGCAATTGTAACATTGCCTCAATATTCCCACCAGTTGAGCTGGAGATGACACTAGCAACTGATCCCTCGACATACTAGAAGTAGTAGATAAAGAGACTTTCAAAGGACTCCGGGGGAAGTGGGTTTTAGGCTGGTGGGGTACTATCTATAATAAGAGTGCTTTATCAAGGTGCAAGTACTGTAGGAGTAAGTGCTAGGCTTTACAGATAGAGAATAGTCTACTTGGGAATCAAGTAGAGATTAACTTTTCAGTTATAGGATATGCTGGTTAGATCAGCAGTACAGCTCGAGGAAGGTAGTTCTAAGGGAAAATTGGAAGAGTGGAATTTAGTTGGCCCAAATAGTTTAACCTTGTTTAACCGCCGCTGCTCTTGTGTGCAACAGTGGTAACTCCGCTAAATCGCGCTTACGCGCGTTTAGCGTGTTTTATAGCAGGGGGCTGAAGGGAGCTAGGAATTGGCCCAAAATGACCAATGGACTACTAGTTTCTGGCTGAAACTTCACCAAATCGGACAAAAAGGCCGCTCAGTGCTTCCCACTGCCACTGGTAAGCAAAGAAACTTCCCTCCTTCCTAATAAGGCAATGGATCAGTAACAGGAACTAAAAACAAAGCCCAGGGATCAGCAACTCTGAAACTGGACTACTCTAGTTCAGTAAGGCGGAAAACAAGAGATTTTTTGTTTTATTACAGAGACAAGGAAAAACAGACAGTAAATGCTATAAATGCTGTAAATCGGCTAGCACTTTAGTGTGTAGCCTACAGAAACAATTTGCAACAATTAGTAACTTAAAGTGCAATAAACAGTGTAAAATGCAGAAATCACTTAAAGTAGCAGTAAAACAGGCGAAATGCAGTCGCTAGCTTAAATAACAGTGGGAAAGCCACAAAAATACTTATATCTGGTAGAAAGTCACTCTTTTAGCTCTCTGCTGCTTGGATCACTCTGCAGGCCACCACGAGGATCTGTGCTGAGTTGGTACAAGCTGGAAAACGCGTGTTTAGCGTGTTTTATAGCAGGGGCTGAAAGGAGCTAGGAATTGGCCCAAAACGACCAATGGACTACTAGTTTCTGGCTGAAACTTCACCAAATCGGACAGAAAGGCTGCTCAGTGCTTCCCACTCCCACTGGTAAGCAAAGAAACTTCCCTCCTCCCTAAGGCGGCAATGGATCAGTAACAGGAACTAAAAACAAAGCCCAGGGATCAGCAACTCTGAAACTGGACTACTCTAGTTCAGTAAGGCGGGAAAACAAGAGATTTTTTTGTTTTATTACAGAGACAAGGAAAAAAACAGACAGTAAATGCTATAAAAACAATTCACATGCAGTGCAAGCTGGCACACTTGAGTATGTAGCAATATTAGTCCACACACAGTATGAAAAAAATGTAATTAAATTAAAAAGGACTAAAAGCAAGTGCAGAAAGGGTTTATTAGATAGAATGTGGTAAAGAGATGGGACTGGGGGAGTGTCCTAGATCAAATCTACAGTGGGGCGGGCATTGCAAAAGCCACCAAATTTAAACTACATCCAAGAACAGGGAGGGGGGGTGGGAAAGACAGTTTCAACAGAGCTAGATCTGAGGAATCAGTCCAAGTTATAACAACCACAATAAAATGTAGGAAATATACTTAAATCGGCTTATGTCCAGTTGATGTTTGCAGACAAATCTCAGTAGCAAGCAACTCTACTTAAAATGATTACCAGAGATGTAACCAACACAGGTTTTAATGTTATCAGAAAACCACCCAAGCTAATTAACACTTAAAGGAATTTCAGAGCAGTTTAACAACTAGTGCAGAGCTTCAGACACACACACAAGACAGTTTCAACAGAGCTAGATCTGAGGAATCAGTCCAAGTTATAACAACCACAATAAAATGTAGGAAATATACTTAAATCAGCTTATGTCCAGTTGATGTATGCAGACAAATCTCAGTAGCAAGCAACTCTACTTAAAATCTTGAGCACTAATCCAGGCCTTCTTTTTTGGAGAAGGTTCCCCTGCACCCCAGTGGCAGGAGTGTGTAGTTAAAACTTGTCTGCTTGAAGACTACAGGAACAGGGCTCAGTTTTGAGATTTTTTTACTGGTTAATTGGATAATTTGTTTAAAAGCCTTTTCTGACTGCTTGTAGTCATCTAAAGCTCTTTTAAGTGTATTTTTTACTGTTTGTAGTCATTTAAAGCTGTTTTAAGTGTATTTTTTACTGTTTTTGCCTTTTCTTTTCAAATATTTTTTTTCCTTGTTTCCCACCTTTCTAAGCTAGTATAGTCCAGTTTTCAGGCTAGTGCTGAATTCATAGCTGTGTTACAATTTTCTGAGTTGCCCATACCTTACTTGGATAGAGGGAGGTTTCTCTATTCACCTGTGAGAGAGGGAGCTTTGAGCAGCCATCTGTCCCTGGAGGAGTGGTCCCAGCCCAGAAGTTACTAGTTTATAGGCCATTTTGGGCTAATTTATATCTCTTTCATTTCCCTGCTGTAAAAAACATATTTGCATGGTTTTGCACGTCCGGGCAGCGCCGGTTAGCTAGGACTAAATTTATCCCGGCTCCACCAAGTCTCCTCTTCAGTTTTTCCCTTGAAAGTAGTCTAACTCTCAACCTAAGCACTTAAAAAGCATTGTACAGTCCAGTACTTGCTCAGACCTAATAGCAAGCACTAATATACCCAGACACTTGATTGCCCAGCAGGGCAAGGCTCATTATTCACCCCCTCATCAACCAAGCGACTAAGCAGCTCACCCTACTATTCAGGCATGACCAAAAGGCAATTTTGGGTAGACTCTCCAGTCCAGCTGGTGAACCTGGGTATCCTGAGGCAATGTTGCAACTGCCTCATGCACACAGACAACCTTCTCCTCCTACCACAAAACATTAATATATGCGAGAGATCCAATTATATAGCTAAACTGGAGGCTAAGCTCTCTCCACCCAAGACTGAAACAGGCAGTCATGAGGAGAAGGTAAACACTTGGCACCACACCTCCAGCCTCACACAGACATACTAAACCAGCACTGGCAAAAAATACACATAAATACACAAAATCATACTCGGAGGCTCTAAATAAAAACCTGCAAAAGCATCACAGCCCTCCAAAGCAGACACCTAAAAAGCCTGCACCTCCCGTCACAAACCAGACAACACATAAAACACAAAATCAGTGTGCCGCACAATCACAGCCCTTAAGGTGAAATAACATACCTAACACACTAGTAATAGGCGACTCTATAGTCAGGCACACTGACGTCCCACTCACGAGACTGGACAAGGAGAAGGTTACTGTTAGCTGCCTGTCGGGAGCCAGAATCCGCCACATAACACAAGCACTCAGGTCACTCCAGAGCAAGTACAAATATGACTCTGTCATTGTTCATGTTGGTGTGAATGACCTGA
Organism: Protopterus annectens; assembly: GCF_019279795.1. Taxonomy (NCBI): domain Eukaryota; kingdom Metazoa; phylum Chordata; order Ceratodontiformes; family Protopteridae; genus Protopterus; species Protopterus annectens. The sequence goes on along the minus strand of NC_056734.1, from coordinate 548,353,946 downwards.
AACATACCTCCCTGGACTACATGAAGAGAGACATGGAAGAGCTCTCTGATCATGTAGTCCAGGCGGGTATGACCCTGAATAGCATCCTGCCCTCACCAAGAATGATACCACAGTACAAAGAAAAAAATGATCAATTTCAACAATTGGCTAAGCTTCTGGTGTCATTCAAAGGGGATCCAGTGTGTCAGCCTGGGACGACATGCTCGACAAGCCTCGTTGCTTTGCAAGAGACGGCTTGCACCTGTCACCCCTAGGCTTTTGAATATTGGCCAAGGCTCTTGCTGCCCCCTTAGTGCCTTTTTTAGGCAAGGCTCAAAAATCAAACCCACCTCCGTAAACAGCACAAATAAAAAAATGAGGGTTATGCTACTCAATGACAGGAGTTTAAATCTCAAAATGCACGTGCTCGAAGCCCTCCTCAGTATGGAGAACGTCGACATCTGTGCAGTAACTGAAACCTGGTTCAAGGCTTCACAAAGCACCGCAGCACTACCGTGCTACAACTCGTACCACACATTTCGGCCGCAGAACATGGACCGAAACACAAAAGGAGGGGGTGTATCCATATTCATCAAGGATACCTACACCTGCAGGTTAGTGGCGCAGCATGATACCTCCGAGATCATCCATGTGCAACTAACATAAGGCAAATCTGCAATGCAAACTGTGGCCTGCTACAGATCACCCTCCATGACCCAGGACCACCACTCCACCTTTCTGGAGACACTAGAAAACATGAAGGTCCTACTGAACACCCTGATATTGGGTGATTTCAGTTACCCTACCGTTAACTGGGAAAACTACTCAAGTACAAACTCCCAGGTCCAGCGCTTCCTGGAATTTATCAACTCAAATGCCCAGGATCAGCTGGTAAACTCCCCTACCAGAGGTGAAAACATATTGGACCTGGTCATCACCAACATGGGCGACAGGTGTTCCACACCGGTCAACCAGTCACTGGTTAGAACAGACCATAAACTTAATCACTCTGGATGTCCACACCACACCACCACCTCCAACCAAGGAAACCACAGTGAAAAACGTTTCTATAGCAAACTTCACCTTACTTAAGGCAGAGGTGGCAAGTTTCACAGCCCCCACGCTAAAGGATAACAATGTCCAAGATGCAGGAATCTTTACAAATGCACTCTATGAGCACCTACAAGGATGCATGGATCGTGCCATCCCTAGCAAAACCAAGACTCACTTCCCCTATGAGAAGGAAACCAGTCTGGTGGACCCCTGCCATAAACAGGTTATACAATAGGAGGAGGAAATTAGTTCAGCAAAAAAGCAAATCCCAAGAAGGTAAGACACCCCTGATCAGTATCCGTAAGAAACTTAGGTCCCTCATAAAATCCTCCAAGGCTAACTTCAAAAGAAAAATAACCAAGGATTTGAAAGATAACCACAAAGCCTTCTTTAGCTATGTCAAGAATCTGGGTCTATATTAGAACATCGAAGTTTCAGAACTTTGAATGTTCTAATATCAATACCTAGTAACCGAAAACTGATTAACACTGAAAATTCAGAACAGCGAATTATTTCCTAGGGAAAAAATTTGCTGTTCCAAAATACACACACACAACACAAACACACCAAACAAACAGCAATCCACACACATACACCTATAATCTTGCATCTAACCCTACACTAAACTGTACATACACGACTATCTACCCACTTACCTTAACCCAAACCCTAACCCTGAGGTCCGTCACTAGCGCACACACACCTCACCCACGCCCTAACCCTCATGTCCACACATTCGCACACTTACCTGACCCGCCCTAATCCTCACGTCCACACAATCGCACACTTACCTGAACCCGACCTGTAACTTTCCACCACAGTGCTGAAAATAGTGAAGCGACAGGAATGGTCAACCAAATTCTTTTCCTAGCAAAGAATTTGGTTTTCTGAAACTTCTCTATTTTCAGCTTTCGCTTATTAGGGGTCGATATTAGAACATTCGAAGTTCTGAAACTTCGATGTTCTAATATAAACCCAAGAATCTAAGCGGCAACTCGCAGATATGCTCTGAGCTAGTGCAAAATAGCACAAAATATACTGAACCCACTGATATTGCCAACATCCTAGCAGATAGATTCAGTGCAAACTTCACCCCCAAAAGGGTCCACAACAATACCAGAAAAATGTAGTGTCCCGGAAATCACAGACACACAGGTGAAAACAGCCCTGCCAAAAGCACAACGTCAATGGGGCCAGATGGTGTCCCAGGCTGTGTCTTGCACGAACTACAGAATGAACTAACCCCCCACCTAAACACACTGTTCAACCTCAGCCTTTCCCACATGCTACGTGCCCATAGAATGGCATACAGCAACAGTTATTCCGCTCCACAAAGGAGGGGCCACAACTGACCCTGGTAACTATCGCCCCATAAGCCTGACTAGCCTGGTCTGCAAGGCTATGGAGCGCATCATCATGGAACTCATTAACAAAGACATTGGGAACCTCCAAACATTTGACCCGACCCAGTTCGGCTTCGTTAAGGGCAGATTGTGCCTACTAAACCTGATGGACTTCTTCAAGACAGTCATTAAGGCCATAGATGAGGGGAAGGTAGTTCACACAGCCTACCTTGACCTCGCCAAGGCTTTTGACACCATTCCCCACTCGGGAATTATAGAAAAACTCACCAGCCTGAACATAAACCCCTACATCACGAGATGGGTTGCCAACTGGCTTACAGACAGAACTCGCATGATAAGAATAGCAGGCTCCAGGTCCAACTCTAAACCAGTCACAAGTGGTGTCCCACAAGGCTCGGTCCTGGGACCCCTACTGTTCAGCATATACTTCTCAGAAGTACAGGCAAACACAGGAGGACTATGGCTAACCAAGTTCGCCGATGACTGCAAACGGAGAGCCATAATTGACTCTCCGGCTGACACGGACATTTGGAGGGCCTTACTGAGAAGGACACCTGGTGTCATAGTCATGGTCTCAAGCTAAATGCCAAAAAATGCATAGTCATCCCGTTTGGGGAAAAATAAAACACCCATGAATTACTACATAGGTGGCAGCCCCCGAAGGGGTAATAAGAGATCTGGGGACCCAGGTAGATTGTAATCTCTCCTTTGACAATCATATTGCCAAAATAGTTAAGATATCCTTCTATGTAGCCCATCTAATTACTAAAGGGTTCGCATCTAGAAATAAAGAGGTTATAGTGCCCCTCTACTCATCACTCATCAGACCCATCATAGAATACAATGCCCCATTTCGGATGTACCTCACAAGACACTTCCAACTGCTGGAAAGACCACAAAAGTACCTCACCAAGAGGATTACTGGCCTCAGACATATGTCTTATGCAGCCCGACTGGAAAAACTCCAGCTGTACTCAGTTGCATATTGCTTACTCAGAGGTGATCTCTGCCTGACTTACAAAGCCATGTCCAACTCAGAATTGATGGACATGCTCCACCTAAAGAAATACAAGTCACTGCGAGCCACTCACTCTAGTGAGCTAAACCTCACCACAACAATAAACAGAACATGCTGGAGGGATAGACTCCTGTCAAAGAGACTCCACATGCTTTAGAACAAAATTCCTAACCACATTAGGCAGAGCCCCTCACTAACACTCTTCAAGAGAAACCTTGACGAGTGGATGTGCAACAAAAAATACACCCCTGGGATCCCTTCACTGGCTCTTCTTGACAGAGGCTCAGTTAATTAAATCAATGGGGCTGCGAAAGCTGACATACATTGGCTAGGCTTATAAATGCCCTCGGGCAGATAGCCTAGTACCTACCTACGAACCTAGGAGTCTGGTCAATGCTTTGGGCTTAGATCAAACTCACATGCGATTATTCATTTTAAACTCAAATATATACTTTTGTTCACAAAACCTTGCAGCCCTCTCTACTCCATGATCTACATTGCTGGCAAAAGTAATTCCATTCCCTTACTCATAACTGGGTTGGTTTATTACATTCATCAGTGTGCACTACTAGCAAGGATATCCTCCGCGTCAGTCTGCAAAATAACATCTGTGAAAGAAGTTATACAAGGAGAGAGAACAAGTTAGCCTGACCACCTGAACATCCATCATTATTGTCCAAAACATGTTCTGGGAAGGCACTGTGGAACAACCAATCGAAAAAGACAAAAAACAAGCCAAGACAGGGCAAACATAACTGGTGTAGATACAAAAAACAAGAAGTTACACTGAAGGAATCCATCAATGAAAGGTTCTAGTGTACAAAAAGAAGTTATGTCATACCATAACATTCCATCTGTGTTGTTGATCTTCACTAATCCTTGACTGTGGGCTCGGCCCCGAGCCTCGGAACCGACTTGGCCGTCACCCCAGCCCGTGCCCTCCAAAACTCCTGAGCCAAGCTCCACCCACAATGCTCCTCACCAAACCACCTCAGATCGAGTTTGCATACTAAAGTGAAAGACGAGAAATAATAGATAACAGGCCATATTTGTGTCCATATTTTGAAGCCAATCTTTGGGAATATTCAAACCACCAAGTGTTCTAAAGGTAGGGAGAAGGAGGGAGGGAATGTCAAGGATTAGTAAAGATAGACAACACAGCTAGAACATTATGGTAAGACATAACTTCTTCAACTGATGTTGTCAATCTTCATGTAATCCTTGACTGTGGGAAAGAGTCCCTAGCTACCTGAATCTTGAGATGCCTCATGGAAGAATATTCCTGAGCACCATCAAGTCGAATGATGCACGTCCCCTACAGACCTGGTCCAGTCTGTAATGAGTACTAAAGTTATGAGGAGATGCCCATGCTACTGCTGCACAAATATCATCCAAAGAGACTCTGGCAAGAAAAAGTGCAGATGCTGCTATAGCTCTCGTTGAATGTACTTTTACAGGTCCTGGTGGGTGGAACCCCTTTCTGTTGTAAACAAAGGTGATACAGTCCTTAAGCCATTTTTAGATACTAGACTCCCTAAAGTGACTGAAGAAAAGGAAATAAATAGCTGGTCAGATTTTCTGATATCCTTTGTTCTGTGAAGGAAGAAATGTAATTGTCTGTGTACATCTAGTAAGTGCAGACAGTAATCCCCTTTATTGGAAAAGTTGGGGAAAAAGACTGGGAGTTGTATAGTCCGATTGATATTTGACTCGAAAACAACCTTTGGTAGGAAGGAAGGATTTGTTTGGAAGGAGACCTTGTCCTTATGAAAAATTAAGTAGGGGGTTTTGCAGGACAAGGCTTGTATTTCAGATATTCTTCCAGCAGAAATGATAGCTATTAACAATAAGGTTTTCCAGAACAAAAATTTTAAGTCGCAACTTGCTAAAGGTTCAAAAGGGTGACAAACAAAGAGACTGAGTAGAAACCCTAATTTTTAAAGTCTGATCATTAAGGTTTTCCAGACTAAG
>NC_056734.1:548276864-548348061 GCF_019279795.1 Protopterus annectens | reverse complement strand
CTAGAAAGCAGCTGGAAGAAATTGCCAATTGCCATACTCTGAGCACTTCTCAACAAAGAGCATAAGATCTGGTTCCCCCTTGCTTGCTGATGTACCAGACTACAGACATATTGTCTGTTTGAATTGCAATCGTTCCTAAGGGGAGGGTATCTTGACATGCCTGCAATGCTAAGAGTACTGCCCTCATCTCTAGAACATCAATATGCAGATTGACCTCCAGCTGGGTCCAAGTGCCTTGGACTGTCTTTCCCAGATAATGCTCCCTCAACCCTTTCTGGGACGGATCCATGGTCACTATGTCTTGGGGTTGAGGAAGGACACAGGGATGACCTAATAAAATTTCTTTGGAGTGGAGCCACCAACTCAGGTCTTCTTTGCATCGACTGGTGATCATAATCAGATGGGACATTGGCTGATTCAATAGGGACCATTGGGAGGCCAGAAGCCATTGAAGAATTTGCAGGTGATTTCTGGCCAGGGGAACTAGAGTGATGGAAGCTGCCATTGACCCTAGAGTTTGTAGAACGAGTCTTGCTGTTACTTTCTTGCTGTGAATGATCTGGCTGACTTGTGATCTGATCTTCTGAAGTCTTTCTAGGGGAAGAGACGCAATGTTGGTGACTGTGTCAAGCATAGCTCCAATGAATTCCAGCTGTTGGGATGGTTCTAAATGGGATTTTTTTGTGGTTTATAGTGACTCCTAAGCCAAAACAAAGGTGAAGAGTATAATCCCTTGCTTTTATGAGTTGATGCCTGGTGGGAGCGGTGAGGAGCCAGTCATGTAAATATGGAAACACTCATAATCCTAGCAGTTTGAGGTGAGCTACTACCCCTGCTAAGCATTTGCTGAACACCCTGGGGGCTGTGGTGAGACCTAAGGGCAGGATCCTGAACCGATAGTTACTGTCTCCCAGCCAGAAGTGCAGGAACCTTCTGGACCACTTGTCCATTTTTTATATGGTAATACGCATCCTGAAGATCTATTGAGCACATCCAATCATCTTTTTCCAAGAATGGAAGTACAGACTGAACTGAGACCATCCAGAATTTGGTTTGATGAACTGATTTGTTCAGCTGACTAAGATCCAAAATTGGTCTCCAGTCCCCTGTTTTCTTTGGCACTAAAAAGAATCTTGAGTACATCCTGGATCCTCTCTGGGTTGGTGGGACTGCCTGGATGACTCTTTTGTTGAGCAGTTTTTGAATGTCTAAGACTGCTGCATCCCTGTGACTGGGTGGAACGTCCGGGGTACATCTGAAAAGGGGATGTTGTAACTTCTGGTTATAATCCACTGTACTCATTTGTCCGTTGCTCTCCTCAAGCCAGGCAGATTGGTGCAGGGATAACCCCCCCCCCCCCGACTGCCTTCAGAGGAAGGCCATCGGGCCTCCTTTCAGGAGCCCTGATAGTAGTTACCAGGAAAAGAGTCCCTGGAACCCTAATTCTGTAGGCCATTTCTACCTCTTGAGCAGTGTCTTCCACTATTACTGCCCCGTCTGCCCCAGGGGAAGTCACTGTCATGTGAGTTCTGGAAAAGTCCTTGGGACTTTTTGAACCATAGCCTCCCACTCCTCTGGTTCCTGGAATAAGGCCGTTGAGGAGTGGAAAAGCATATGCCCATGGCAGAAAGGGTCTTCCCATATTTCTCATATCTGGCTAGAGTTTCCTTAACTTTGGGACCAAATAGGGAGGTTCCATCAAATGGAGCGTTGATGAAAAAAGACTTAAATGGCTCCACAAAATCACATAACTACATCCAGGTGTGTCTCCTGATCACTACACCTAAACCTGCTGCTCTTGCCTTCCCTTTGGCAGCATACGCAATTAGCCTCATGGACGAGTTTGAGATAGATTCTAGGGCGGCGAGCTAAGAAGGCACATTTTCTCGAACTCCTTCAGCTACTGCTCCCAAAAGAGTATCTGATAACTCTTTAATCAGATCTCTTTGAAGTCTCATAAAATTTGCCATGTAATTCAAGGACCTGAGAGTGAAGGTTGATGAAGCATGTACATGCTTCTGAAATCTATCCATTGTCCTAGACTATTTGTTAGGAGGATGGATAGTAGGACTTTCATCAGCAAGTTCCTTCTTGGTGGCTGCCGTTACCACAGTGGCATGCGCAGGAATTCCTTTGGCCCATTGTTGCTAATCCTGAGGGGCAGAGAAGATATGGTCAGGTCTCTTTCTGGCTCAGTAGAGTCAGGTAACTTCCAAGCCTGATAAGCAATCGACTTAATAAGATTGTCAGTGGGTGTAGAGACCCAAGAGGTAGAGGTTTGGGCATGAAAAGCCTCTAGGTATACAGATTCCTCTGAGGAAGGCAGGAGGGTAGTACAGCCACCCCTCTGTTTAAGAATTTCTAGGATGTCCCCACAGGAAACATCTTCAGGGGGGTGACTTGGAGGAACCTTCCCCTCATCGAAATCAGTATCTTCTGTGAATAACTCTTCAGGGGAGTCCAAGTGCTTCTTCTTGCACTTTCTTTTTGAAGGTACCTTTTCAGTGAGGTGTTCTGGAGAGGTATCCAAAGATGACATAACCAATGCAGTTTGATCCTGAGACTTTTGTGCCCTCTGTCCCAGTGAAGAGACTGGAGGAAGCTCCAGTCGAGGGGGTGGACAAGACATTTTTTTTCCAAAAGGGAAGGCATAGACTGTTTGCCCAGAGTAGACTAGGCCCTCTCCATGGCTTGGAAGGCAGCCCCCCCCGCCCCGTAGAGGAATGGGAGCCCCAAACTGAAACAGACTTCTTCAGAACCGTGGTCCCACCCCACACTCCAAAGCTGAAGCCAGAGTTGAGCTTACATATGCCAAAGCACCAAGGGGCATGGAGGGCTGAAAAAGTATCCAAGTCAAACCCTGTCCCTCACAACTGGCAATGAAGCCCCAAACTCCAGGAGGTTTCCAGGTCCGACAAACTCAAAGAACTCAGGATAGCTAACGCTGCTGGAGGAGCTCTGACCAGCAATAAAACAGTCAAAGCCAGGAAGGTCGTTACCAGGGGCTCCAAAATCTCAGCTGAAATTAAAGGAGAAATAAGCAGTGGTGTGAAGAAGGCAAGGGTCCAGAGCTAACACTACTAGGAACCATGGAAGAAGGTAATACCCTTGCTGTAAGAACCACCAGCCTCATAATATCAGATGCAGATGGACTCTTTGTGGATCGAACTGAAGAAGTTGATGGAGATTTTGGTGGATGGTCCACAAAAGGATCCACTGTAGGGGAATATGTGTGGTAAAATTTTAAGTGAAAAGTCCTTCGGCTCCGTACTCTTGGGTGGTACCAAAGAGGAACGGTCCTTAATTGACATCGGTACCAATGTAGCATGTAGCGAAACAGGTACCAAAGATATCAGGACGGAAGAGGTCTGTGCAGAAACAGGCATCGTTGGCACTGAAGATTGAATGTTCAGGCCCACCAGCTCTCAGGGAGCTGTCAGCACCATGGGAGTCTTAACAATTTTGCTTGGGGGTTCCGATGAATGTGTCGGGTCCAACTGACTTCTTTTATTTGGCTTGGTAGAGGAGGAAGAAGAAGCAGAGGATGAAAGGCCCCGTCACAATTAGATTCAAGAAAACCTTTCAAAACTACCTTGCTTCTATGGTCAGTAAGAGTTCTGTAGCTAAAACTGACAGATTGCACAGTCCTCTTGTAGATGGATCACACCAAGACAATAGCACACAGAGTGTGTCCATCTGAATTTGGAAGCTTACTGTCTCATTTCTGGCACCTCTTGAAACCTGAAGTGCCTTTAATGGGTTTGTCAGCCATTACAAACCACAAAGGCCGCAGAGACACACACACACACACACACACACACACACACACACACACACACACACACACAGAAACACACACACACACACACACACACACACACACACACACAGAAACACTCATACCGAGAAGGAGAGAGTTTATTTAAAAAAAAAAAAAAAAAAAGGCTGGAAGAAAAGAAATACAAACAATGGTATTTAAGACTACCTGAAGGTAAAGGAGAAAACAGTGGCAACAATGGTGCTTGAGAAACTACCTAATGGTAGATCAGAGAAATAGACACATGCACACACAAACTTGATTATCTAAAAGAGGAGCAAGTAGTACAGATATAATGGAATATAGAGAGAAAATAAGAAAATAGGAAAATCTAACTTACAGTTTTCGAAAATTATCCATCGCTTGAGAGCTCAGACAGAATGCATCTGGCACTATGAAGGGGCAAACGAGATCTGAGGTACTCTGGTGAGGAACACCACGGGTAGAACCCAGCTCGAGAGCCCCGGAAGGCACAAGCTGGAACAATGTCTAAGTCAGCTCCAAGGCCCGGCACCAAGCCCACAGCCAAGGATTATGTGAAGACTGACAACATCATATTGTTTATTATGTGACTGTCACGCAAGGTGACATAACAAAGGGGAGGATGCCTGTGAGAGATAAGCATCCTTACATGAATAATGCAGAGGAAATCTATCAGACATGTTATATACAATTGGGGTAGGGTGCATATTGTGAAGCTGTGCATACTGATTTGCCTGAATATGAGCGTAATCTCAGCAGAGGTCTCCAGCAAGTGGGACACAGGTAAACGCTCATGGACAACATTAAAAAAACAAGCACAATCATGGACAATATCAGAATAATACCACCAGTAATCCCATGCCTCTGATGTAACATATGTGATTTAGAGTGGTCAGAGATGACTCTGCACAAACACACTTGTACAATTATTATGATAGCCACTCACTGTCCTGGCACCATAACATCTGCTGAAAATGTTACGAGGAGCACTGCTATACCAATGTGATATTATGATCAATACACGCTAATTGACTGGTGTGTATGGCATATATCTACGGCATAACCCACACTGTCACAAATGTTCCCCATGCCATTAATGTCCTCAAACACCTATGTATGTACAAACAGGTAGCACACATGCATCTGGTATAACAACTCAATGGGGGTTCTGCACTATCAGAAAGCAATGTTTATGTGTCAGAAAAGAATACCTACATATGGCCAATAAAATGTGTGACATTTCACTGTGTCAAAGGTGGCATATTTCATTTACACATCACTGGAAGATGTATAGGGAGGTACATGAAGAAGGGTGCATTGTACTCAGTTATTGGTGTGAAGAAGGCTATGAACTATGGAGGTATTATGGCCTCCGATGTGGATGTGTGGATGTCCTTCACATATTCAGTAGTTGTGTTACATACAAGGGAGTAGTCAGGTCTGTGACCACATGCTGCTGGATATTCCACTTACAATCTACCCCAGGAGACAGGTCACATACCTACTGGTCTGACTACAGGGTGCAACGTCTACATTATACTTGGTTGTGTGTTTGTTTTCCTGGTGTAACAAATCCTCCCAGGTTTTCTCGTCATTGCAGGTGTTGTCATGGCTGTGGCAGCAATCTTTGGTGTGTTGATACTGTCTGTATTGTACTAATATCACAGCTGGAATCAGTCATTGCCCGCAATCTGTAGTTCTTCAAGCAGCTGTTTGGACACAGGATATGTATGTTATGTGTGATGTCGGTCACTTAAATAAGGGACAGGAAAGGGCCTAGCAGACCGCCCTGATGTTCAGACCTGATCACTGAATCTGAGATATAGGTCACTTCACACGTCAACATATTTAGATGCCATGTATCTGATTCACTGGTCTACCCACTTAGTGATATAGGTGTATATGGCCACATCTGACACTGCTGAGTGAGTACGTCAGTGTGGGTTTGTGTCAAATGTCTTGGGCTTGTCAAGTTGAAAAGGCTGATAGTGTTGTCGTCATGCATGCTCTTGAGGACATCTAACAGATGCAACAGACATGATGGAACATTAACAACTCACAGCGGGAAGGTCTAATCAGGGTAGAAAAACGTACTCCGACGGCAGACAAGGTCTTTCTGTCTTTCTCACTCTGGTAAGTGTTTCCTTTACTTTCGGTCCAAAAAAGGGATGAATTGTCAAAAGGGGTGTTAATAAAGGCAGAGTTAAAGGGTTCTGCAAAGGAACATAGGTGCATCCAGAAATGTCTCCTAAGGGCAGTTCCTGTACCCGATGCTCTGCTTGTTCCATCAGCTGCATATGACACCAGATGCATGGAAGAGTTCACAATAGAATTAAGAGTAGAGAGCTAGGAAGTTACCTTGCCTGAAACCCCCGCAGCTACTGAACCCTACAGGATATCTCCTAGTTCCTTCAGAAGATCCCTTTGTAACCTATTGAAATGTGTGAGATAGTTTGGTGATCGAAGGACAAAAGCTACTGAACTAAAAAAGAAGTTATGTACTTACCATAACGTTCGATGTTTGCAGTCCATCTTGCCCTTCACTCCTACACCTGGGACCAGAGCCGAACCCAGCCCCGACCTGGCCACCCTCCAGCTCAAAAACCCCCGGATGACTCGCAGACAGGAGGCATCCCACCACGCATCACCAACACAACCCAGATCTTGTCCGCTGCAATCATGGACCTAACAAACAAGGATAGTGTGAATCTGAAAACTCTGAATCCCTCACAGTTTGGTTTTCTGAAAGGTAGATCATGCCTGCTTGACTTGGTTGACTTCTTTGAGTCAGTCACCAGAGCTGTGGATGAAGGCAAGGGGGTTCATACAACCTACCTTGATCTGGCCAAGGGTTTTGAAACAATTCCCCACTCAGGAATCATAGAAAAACTCACTAAGCTTGGCATCAACCCCTATATCACTAGATGGGTTGCAAACTGGCTCACAGATAGAACCCACAGTGTGAAAGTAGCTGACTCCAAGTCAGACTGCCAACTAGTCGCAAGTGGAGTCCCACAGGGTTCAGTCCCAGGTCCTCTCCTGTTTGGTATCTACCTCTCTGAAGTCCATGCCAACACGAAGGGACTCTGGCTGACTAGATGATTGCAAGTTGGGAGCCATTATTAACTCCCCAAGTGATGTTGACATCCTACAGAATGGCCTCACTGAGACCGACGACTGGTGTCAGAACCATGCCCTTAAGCTCAATGCCAAAAAATGTGTCATCATCCCCTTTGGGAAAAACCCAGTTCCCATGAATTACCACATTGGTGGTAGTCTACTGAACACAGTAGGCGTTATAAGAGATCTGGGAACACAGGTTGACAGCTAACCTCTCTTTTGATCACCACACTGCCACTGTAGTCAGAAAACCCTTCTATGTGGCACATCTCATTACTAAGGGTTTTGCATCCAGGAAGAAAAGGGTCATGGTCTCCCTCTACTCTTCCCTCATTAGGCCAGTCATCGAGTGCAATGCCCCATTTGGCATGTACCTCACTAGACACCTGCAACAACTGAGAGGCCGCAAAAGTACCTCACAAAGAGGATCCTAGGCCTTAAACACTTTTCCTATATGGACAGACTCAAAAAACTTCAACTATTCTCATTCTCATAACCAAATGAAGTTCCCCGGTAGCAGGAAAAACTGATAAAGGCAGTCTCACAGTGTAGACAGTCTCACAGTGTAAGCAATAGTCTCCAGATAATACAATTCCTCTCGTAAGACTCTGCAGTCCGTAATAGACAGTCTCACAATATACACGAAAATCTCCAGATGTAACAAATCCTCTCAATCCTGTTCAACATTTCCGTTTCCTGGACGATATATTAATAATATGGAAAGGAACACAGGAAGACATACCGGTAATTATGGAATATTTAAATAACTCAACTTCATTTCTGGGATTTACATAGGAGTACAGCGTAGAAGAGACTCACTTCTTAGATGTAGCATTAACAAAAGATATTACTGGAAATAGATACACATCAAAGATTTTTAGAAAAAAGTACTTTTCCAATTCTTATCTACACTACAATAGTTGTCACCCTCCAATTCAAAAGAAAAATATCATCAAAGGACAAATGGTTAGAGTGGCTAGAATGACCTCTAACTACCTTGATTTTATCAAGGAAATGGACTATGTACATAAACTATTCCTAGAAAGAGGTTACCCAGATTCTATAATCCTTCCCTTAAAGGAAGATGTGACTAGGGAGTGGGGGAAAAAATATGTACCTTTGTTAAATATGGAGACTAATATGATAAATATGGAGACTAATACAGTAAACAGCTCTTTAAATTACATTCCAACTACAAGTGGGACAAACACTCCAAATACCACAACGCATTACAACATGCCCTTTTTTGTCATGACTTACAGTGTCAATACACACTCAATAAGAAAACTTATAAACAAGACATGGGATTTTTTTAAAACTATGCCTAATAGATTAGAAATTTTCAATAGACAGATTACTTATAGTTTTAGGAGAGGTCCCAACTTAAAAAACTTGTATGAAACAAATGAACAGGAGAAAGACAAAAATAATAAAAAAGGTAGTTTTCGTTGTGGGAGATGCTCCCAATGTATATTTATTACAAATACAGAGGAACTAAAGTTACCCTCCATTCCTATGACATTTAAAAGTAAACAATACTTCACTTGTTATACTAGTTGGGTAGTATATTTAGCTTACTGTAGCTTCTGCTGGGGATATTATGTAGGTAAAACAGAGAGACATCTGAGACAAAGAATTTACGAGCACATGTACGATATAAACAGAAAAAGGGAAACAAAAGCTCTATATAGACATACACTTACTTGTACAACAGCTAACTTTAAGTTTTGGATATTAGAAATGATACCTAAGAATAGTAGAGGAGGAGACTGGGAATCACTACTTTGTTATAGGGAATTGATATGGCAACTCCGCTTGGATTCCAATACACCGCCAGGGATGAATGACCATGTGTCATTATTACCAGCCCTCAAATTAAGGGCCAACAAGGTAAAACATAAATAAAAATAAAACAATACACCAAGTACAAACAAACACTTTCATAACAACCTTACTACACTTAACCATACGTACTACCATCATATACACACTACATACCTATTTCTCAGAATTTTTTTAATAAAAATAATAATTTTTTAAATAAAAATAATAATTTTTTAACAATGACTAACAATTATATATTTTTAACAGTTTATTAATTTAGTAAACTTTATCTTAAATTAAATTAAATTAATTTAGTTATTTAAATACACATACATAATAACAATACATTTATTATCATTGTTTTATGAAATGTTTTATATGAGACATACTAAGAGAATTGCATATGTATTTATACGAAATTACATATGAGAATTCATAGGTGACTTTTATTTATGAGACATTTTATGATGGGATATTTATTTACTATGAGATCATACATGAGTATTTAAACATAATTCAAACATGTTAACCAACTATGGGTATAACATTTAGTTTTTTAAAACTATGGATATTTTATACACATATACATACATTTTGTTAGGAATAGGGTTATTCTGTAAGGTTACTTGTATTTTATTAACTGTGTGATTACTATGGTTATGTTACATAGTATACATTAACAACAGTATACCAGCATACTTATGTGTTAACTTATCGCTTGTTTTTTAACCTATTTTTAACATTCTGTCAATTTTATAATTTTAATTTCAAGGTAAATATTACTTCGTTACTATTTGTTACTAACTGTGTCTACGTGAATTTTAAAACCATTAATTCATTGTTTTTTTTAAAAAAATCACCAACTTTTCCTCATATCATCAATTACTGAACTAATTTATTAATTAATCAATTAGAAGATGTATAAAAGCTTTTGTGTAGTGGCAAGATTCATTCTGATGAAGTTTCCGGTGAGGAAATGAAAGCGCTCAATTGAATTGAACTGTTTTATTGTTTTGTGTGTTGTGAAAATAAATTTATCCTGTTTATTACGGACTGCAGAGTCTTATGAAAGGATTTGTTACATCTGGAGATTTTCGTGTATATTGTGAGACTGTCTATTACGGACTGCAGAGTCTTACGAGAGGAACTGTATTATCTGGAGACTATTGCTTACACTGTGAGACTGCCTTTATCGGTTTTTCCTGCTACCGGGGAACTTCATTTGGTTATTGGTTTTTGCTCAACTGTTTCCCGTTTCTTCCATTTTTTGCTGTTATTCTCATTCTCATATCGCCTACTTACAGGCGATCTCTGCTCGACTTACAAAGCCATGTCTGACCCAGTTCTGTTATAAATGCTACATCTAAAGAAATCCCAGTCCCTTCGCACCACACACTCCAGAGACCTCAACCTCATTACTACGATTAACAGAACATGCTGGAGGGACAGGTTCAGAACCCAGAGACTGCCTATGCTATGGAACAGACTTCCCATACATGACAAGCAGAGCACCTCGCTGACCCTCTTTAACAGAAATCTTGATGAGTGGATGGGAAACAGAAAATTCACCCCGGGGATAACTCCAGTGGCTCTCCTCGACAAGGAGGCACTGGGAACTAAGGTCGGGTGGCACTATGCCAGGGTACTCCTATGGCTAGGCTTGTAAAGGCCCCAGGGCCATTAGCCTAGTACACACCTATGAACCTATTCATGTTGCTATTTTAATAATGCCCCAAAAATAAAGTTCAACATCTATAAGTTCAGTGGTAGCAAACAACGTAGCATCAAACTGGCATTTTTATAAGTTTGATGTTAACTTCAGTGGCACTACTGTAATATAATCCAGCCTCCTGCTTTCTTAACTGCAGTCAAATTTTACAGGCAAAGGCTATATAGTGGAAGAAGGTATTTGCCCACAATATTTAACTGCACTTGACTTGTTTTTAAACTACTAACAAAATACCCTGGGGGGCGAACAAGAACAGGTCTCACTTACTTTCCAAGACTATTCTGATCCATAAACCCTCCTCAGTGTCCAACCCAAAGCAGCAAGGTCCAGACCATCACTCACAAATGTAGTAGTCCTTAAAATGTGACAATCTACAAAACCTTCCTAGCACTCTGCCATGCTACAGTACTTGTATAGTTCAAGTTTCATGGATACTCCTTCACCGCACATACTGATGGCATAACCAGTAAAGTACTAACACAACTGAAACCCAAGATTAGTCATCTCTTCATGCTAAAAGCCCGAGTTGCCTTTGACAAAAATGTTTTCTCAACTAAATCAGAATACAGTCTCCAATTTCTTGTGTTATACTCTAGCAATAAAATCCACATAATTCAAATGGTAGAGAAAAATAATACTCCATCACTGTAAATTGCTAGAAAACACTAAATAGTGATGTGTGACTAATACGGCTACATTTTCCTTAACACTCTAATTTTCCAGCTCTTAAAACAAAGCTATTGCTCTCCCACTGAAAGTCGATCTAGCATTTCAAGTTTACTCACATGAACTTCGTCACTCTGTTGATAACTATTTGTCTCTTGTTCACCCACAATTTAAAATAATACAAGAAAGAGCTTTCTCAAAACAGGAATCTGCATCACAAGACCACATGCCTACCAAAATCAAAAACTAAGAGTTGAAGGCTTTAAATCCAAGCTTAAACTTGCCTTGCTGCAGAATTTTCTTGCAACTTCTTACAAGGACAATGGCTAACACTGCAGTTACCAACATGTTAAAATGTTACACACTGATTATCGATTGCACCTAATATTTGTACTTCGTGTTTCCTTACAAAACAATTATATAGATCTATATTTACTCACAAATAACTTGTTCTATATAGTGTTTTCCAAGTGTTTGCCAACACATGTGTTTGGTCACCTGCTTACTTTCCAATACTGTAACTTTTACTTTTTACTGCTACGACCCTTGGTCATGGCTGAAGAGGAGTTAAAGGCAACAACAAACCAGACCACTAACAAACCAATACATGCATAAATAAAATAATTAAATTACTTGAGCCAGTGCAAGTCTTCAGGGAAAATGAGACTGTATTCTAGGAACTCTGCAAACACATGTGGAGATAAACGTGCCCACTCTTTTGCAGTACTGTGCTGGGAGGCACAGCTAAGAAGACTGAAGATTTGTCAGGAGGCAAGACATGCAAGCAAATTTTAGAAAAAAACAGTTTTGGAAAAAAAATTAGCAGAATCAGTCATGCAACATTCTCTAAAGCACTCTGAATTTGTTTTGAGTTTTCAAATCACTGTTGAGTCACACAGAACAAACTCCCAGTGTTACTAATGAATGATTTCAGAGATTTTCTAGTCCAGTGCTATTCTTAGTATGGATTTTAAATAAAATATTCAGAGAACTCCTCTTTTGCTGAAAAACATTCTGTTTTGTTTTAGATATATTCAGTAACACACCAGACTCAAATAGCTATGTTTAAAGTTTTTCAAAACTATTCCTGACATTAGGATTTATTTCATCACAATAAGGAACAAAAATAAAAAAGTGGAATTGTCAGCACACTGAATTAATCTGGGAGGTCTGCAATTCTAGATTATGTTATTCACAAAAAAACTGAAAAGGAGACAGAGAACTGATCCCTAGGTAACCCAAGTACAGACTGAAAGGGAACAAATATTAGAAACACAGGTCTCAACTTGTCTACAATCCAGACATCTGCAAAACCAGCACGGAGCATTGCCTGACAGGTCATCTTTATCAAAGTATTCAATAAGAAAGGATGGACTGACCATATTCACCCCTACTGGTAACTTTAAAAATGAAGGACTAATAGACTGACCTAAGTTAAGCTTTTAACATAAAAAAATTAAATGGGAAAACAACATTTTAGAAAGTATGCTGTGATCACACAGGTGTTGTATGCATGGCTTGATTTCCTAAATACCTTAGAGCAACATGTTTGGTGTCAGTCATGAGCCAAACATTTCACTTTAAATTTGTGCATTGATTCGCTAAACTCACAAGTGAAATGATCTATTCATGACTTGGACCACATGGGTGAGGGAAAATGAAATATAACATATAAATAATTTAGAGTAGCTAAAACAACCATCATGTTTTTGAATACTTCGATAAACTGGAGTACCCAGACAAAACCCACACAAAGTCAGAGCATGTAGATTCCACTCAGATAGTGGCCAAATATTGTTATTAAACTTATAACCCTGGAGGTGACAAGCAGAAACTTATTTCCCTATCCATTTTTCTTCCATGCCAGTCCAGTTTGATAGTTAGCCAACCTTGATGAAGGGAACTGAAGACAGTCTGAACTTTGAGGAGATGTTGTTTCTAGTCTTCATAGAATATTACATCAGTCAGGTAGGATGCTGTATATTTGATATGGGTTCTAAAAAATGTTATCTGCCCACCTATGGAATATTGCAGCTGTTACTGGGAGACTAAAAGGCATGTTTCTGTAAATTAAAAAGGCATGTTTTCTCAGCTTTTCCTTAGCTTTAGAAGCTAGCCGAATTTGACAATAACCAGTGATTGGATCTAAAGTAGACAGAAAACTAGACTTGTCTAGTCCTTCAACCAGTTCATCAACTTAGGGCATAGGATAGGAGTCAAATTTGGAAATACCGTTCAACCGTATAGAATCACTGCAAAAATTTTACAGACCCACATAACTTTAATAAAAGTACTATGGCGTTATTTCACTCACGTTAAGATTTTTCTATAACCTCAAGTTTGAGCATCTTCTGTACTTGTCACCTAACTGCTTTGCACTGACATTCTGATACCTGGCACAGCTTTGCACTCACTTTCTTACCAGTGCCACTTTCTGTATTGCGCTGGATTAAATTGTTTTGAAATATATATCCTTATTCCCCAGTACAAATTCTTTAACTTCTTGTTTTTGGTATTTTGAGAATGTCTCTCCTATTTTGACTTCAGTACATAATGTCAGAGCCTTACATTCCTCTGTAAACATACTCACTACACAGACTTCAATTTCTAAGTACAAGGTGTCACCACATTTACAGGGCAGAGCTGTAAAGGTTTCCTTTTTCTGTGTTGTCTTACAATGTAGTTTACTTCACTTTTCAGTAACTTGAGAAAGATCCTTGCCACTTTATTGGGAACTTATTTACAGCAGTGGGTACTAACACAACTACTTTATCTCTTAGATACAAATAAAAAGAGATGAGACGAGCATGCAGTTTTAATATACACTCACTGCTGTGTGCCTGGAGGTATTTATATACGGTGTCTTACTATGGGCATTATGGTTTCTAACTTATCTTATGTATCTGCAAAATGCTCCTTTTAAAGGAGGTGTTTTCCTCCTCACACTTCTTTTGCTATATCCAGCAAGCAATGAAGATGATTGACGATGATGACAGCCATATAGCAATTCAAATGGGATGAACACACAACTTTGGCTTGAGATACTTTCCTTATAACGGCAGGATATGTCAGCAGCTGGTCACACCTCCCATCCTATTCAGTGGTCTTCCATAGCATGGACTTTAATGCCTTATTACAGACTTCAGTTAGCCAATATGAGGGTGAAATTCTGATGTACTCCGCTGTGTCACTTTAAAAACTGACACTATGAATTACACTGCCCATGAATGGGGCAACTTCATCAGTACAAGATTTCAAGGGATACCTACTCCAGAAAAAAAAGCAACACTACTTCCTTTGCTATTAAGTTTACACCCTCTCCAGAAGGATACTGCCTCAGGGTTTTTTTTTTTGTATGGTGAATATTTACTAAACTATACCGATGACCCTTACTCGGTTTTACACAAATGGATTCAGAA
The DNA here is from genome assembly GCF_019279795.1 of Protopterus annectens. Classification (NCBI taxonomy): domain Eukaryota; kingdom Metazoa; phylum Chordata; order Ceratodontiformes; family Protopteridae; genus Protopterus; species Protopterus annectens. Next base: position 548,333,504 of record NC_056734.1, on the reverse strand, counting down.
CATTTATTGCTGTGTGTTCAAAAGGGACATCCACAATGGGAAAGTGCATCAAAGATTTCTAAAATTCTGGGTTGGGTGTCAACCTTTGATGCTCTGTGCAGGCTGCAAAAAGTTCTCTTTGTCCTTCATAGTATCAGTCCAGTAAAATATTACTAAATATTTGTCAAATTCACTCCTAAATGACCACCAGGATGAGGCTATATGCTGACGTAATTACAAGTATTCTGAAATATCTTGGGACTAACTGACTCAATACCTGTTCTTTTTTTTTTTTTTCTTCCATGCAGAGCAGGCCATTTCTTAGTTCAAAGTAAAACTTTGTGCCTTCCATTCTTCCCATTTGAACACTGCCTGCATTCTAGCTTTAGCCAACCAACGCACTCCTCAGTAAAAATGCTTGCTTGCCTTACAGTCAGAGTCATTGCTGAAAAGGGTCTGTTGCCCAATCTACTTAAACTAAGCCAAATATATAAATAAAACAAACGTATCATTGTTGGTAGTTTAGCCTTTCCAATGCTGGAGACCACTAAGTTGTAAAAGGAACAGTATGTGTTTATCAGTAATGTAGTAAGGGCGAATGGGGAAATTGCCCCCTGGTGCAAAATGTTAGATGGCATTAATCAAGAGTCCCTGAAGCAGTAGCGGTTTATTTATTTATTTTCTGTCTCTCAGTTGAGAGAGCACAGACAGGCTGCTGTGGAAACCGATGCACCAAACGGCTTCTTACAGTCAAGATACATTTTTTTTTAAACTTCCTACAGTTAGCCCAGCTGAAGTTTTTTTTTTTTTTTTTTCTTTTTAAATAAAGAGCTGGTGGGATATTTTAGAATGTAGGGAAGTTGATGGACCAATTAACTTTCTATAGTTTACCGATGTCCTTTTTGTTTTTTCTGCCAAGGAGCTGGACTGGGATTTAGGAGACCATCACTGGGTGCTAGAAGACCCTTCTATGGCTCTGGTATTTATACCGATGACAGGAAACACAGATTTTTCCAGAGAGTCTTTTTTAAACAAGAAACTTCTTTATTGAATTACCATTTATGATGCAGGTCATCATACGTTTATATAAAAACATATTGACATTTTCAGTTGTAAACATGATACTTCACTTATAATCTTCTGTACAGCCACTGTCAGTCAAACATTACATAGTTCATTCAATTCCTGCCTTCTCTTAAACCTCATTCTGCATGTAGTGTTCCCACAATTCCCATCTTTTTCTATGCATTTGCTCCTACCCTTTTCTAAAGATCCAGCCAGAGTCCATGCTCCACAAAACCATTTCTTATTACTGTTTGTAGCCACTTCTAATCAGTTTACTTCAATTTCCACCTAAAGAACCCTGCCACCCTCAGTCAAGCAATTTAGTTTTCACGTCAATTAATGGCAGACAAATATGTCTGCTCTTTTCAGTTGCAAGCACTTAGAGTTTGAGCTTTTAAATTGTCATATATATGTGTGTGTGTCTGTGCTCTTTTCATTCTGACAGTTGTTGTTGTTTTTCTTTCGGCTTTTTCCCGGTAAGGGGTCGACACAATGGAACTCTTGTCTGCTAATGATTGGCAGTAGATTTTTACGAAATGCCAAGGTGCCAGCTCGATGCCCAACCTTCAACAAAGGCACGCCCATTTACGCACGCATGTCTTTCGAACGCTACCCAACCGTGGGGAGGGCATGCAGACTCCACACAAAAGGCACTCCCAACCAAGCCAAGAATCAAACGGTAAAACCGCTTGCTGTGAGGTAACAATGCTACGGCTGTACCACCGCTGCATTAACATTTTTTTTTTTTTGTTGTTAAATCGGCTGCCTAATGACAAACTATACCTGTACTCACTGCCAAAATACACGGATTCTGCTGTGTGCACAACCGCTCACACAGATTGGCTCCCTCTGAGCTGTCTGATGCCTACTTTGCTCCCTTACCACCACCACCACCCCATTCCTGATGTGGTCATACATACTTTTATATGTAACAGTCGGTTCCACTAAAATTGTCATATTAATTACCATAACCTATCTAGCTCCTCTTTTTAATACGCACACAACTACAGACCCGAAAATAAAAAAGTACCCCAACTTTACTCACACCCCACAAATGTACGAACAAATTCAACAGATAAGATCACCAATATTCTCAAACCATAAAATATACACAAATAGCTCACAGTCAGAAGCAGAATCTAAGACTAGAATAACTCGTACAACAAGGCACATAACTTCAGCTATCTGAAAATAAAATTCTATAACACTTTCACAGTCCCATGACAAAAAAAGTCACATAACCTATAAGAATCAGTATCTACATCTTCAAAATACATATGCAGTACTTCAAATTATTCTCATAACAATATCCATTATTTTTGTAAACATCTTAACTACCATCACCTGCCATAACTTCGTATACATCATATTATACTAAACTTGCTAAGAACATCAAAATATCTCCATATTCACTCAACCAATTCCTGTAAACCTTCTTTAAAGCCAAATATCTATTACTTAACCAATGTAGCTACTCTTGCACTCTCTCTCTCTCTATATATATATATATATATATATATATATATATATATATATATATATACACATACATGTAGATATATAAACTTCAGTCAGAACCAACTATATGGTAAAATAAATACTATAACACTGTCTTCCCAAGTTTTATTAAATTTGAGACTGTAATTAGTCACTATTGATGAATGCTCTGTCTTGGTTAACAAATGCAAATAAAATAATAAATAACACCGTACATACTATTATTCCTGGACATACATTTTAGCCATAACTGAAACTTGGCTAAAACCAAAGACAAGATTAATACCTGGCTACAACATTATCTAGTATGACAGGCTGAGCAAAAAAAAGGATTATTAACAATATTCTTCATAACCATCTAGACATACCTCCAAGCAATACTGCCATTCTATGATTCAGAGAAGATAAAATCCTAATCACAACACTGAGGGAACCTCACACACATAACAGCTGTTTCTATTTCACTCAAATCCCAAGGAAAATTTAACTTTGTAGTAGATATCCTTTCATGGATTGCCAACTAAAACATCATCTTACTAGGTGATTTCAGCACAGACTGACCCATCACCACACTAAGTATCAACCTACATTGATTAAAATGGCTTACTGATCTCCAACCAGGACAGGGAAAGCTACTGGAAAGAAAAGCACATTAGACTGGACAGTAACCTCCAAACTTGACAAAATAACTCAAGCACATACACTTGTGCATACATTTAGTGGCCACCTTCCAATCTGTGTCATTCTGAACATAACAAATATAACCAAAACATAAGCAAAACAACTCTGCAACCTAAAGCACTTTCACAAACACACATTTATAATGAGATGCTTAGGAACTGCAATTGCTCTTCACTAAAATTTCATCAAGTTAATAAAGTTATCTCCTCCTAAATCCTCAGCTCCATTATAAGAGCAAAAATATAAGTATATACCAGCCTCCTCAATGTCTTGTAACATCAAAAAAGCAATGACTTTTAAGCAGCAAAGCAGGAAAATGATGGAGAAATATGAATACACAAAACTTACCAAAATACAGACAATAAATAAAGTGAAGCATTATGCAATTTAATAGACTAATTTAAAAATTCAAACCAACTATAAAATAAATCCCAAGTAATTCTGGCCTACAATTAACAGCCTACTAAAACTAGGAACAAAACTCCACACTAACCCACTTCTGGGTGAATCCAATTACAACAATGCATGTGCCCTAAATTCACACTTTATTAATGCTGCTTCCTCAAAAGTAAAAACTAAACACTACACTCACTCAACAACTTAGCTACACATCCACCACAGCTACAATGGTTATTTCTACCTTTTCAACACCTTTAATAACTTTCTGGGTATCCTAAATAGTCATTAAAAAAGAAGCCAGCCATTTTAAGTTTTTTTTCTATTTTATGTACTATAAATATATAGGTTCATAGGTTCATAGGTTCATAGATTACTACTAGGCTAACTGCCCTTGTGAGCCATTTTAAGCCTAGCCAATTATCCCTTGGGAGACTTGAACCCTGCACCTTTTGTTTGTAAGGCAAACACCTTAACCATTAGGCCACCCTCCCAACCCCCAAATATATATACCTTCAACCTGTAACGCTCTTGCCAGTGGTGAGAATCAAACCTTGCACCTTGTGAGTGAAAGGCATACACCTTAACCACTATACCACTTGGCTTTTCAGTATATGGCTTTCAATATATGGCTTGTTTAATTATTATTCAATTTAACATTACTTAGATTGCTCAAGTCCTGCCTTCCTTGAAATTTCACTCCTCCTCCTCAACTTATTCTGCATGTATTTTTCTTACAAATTCTGTTTATTTCTTTGTAATTTGCTCCTTCACTTTTTTAAAGATTGTCCGCAATTCTTTTATCTCCTTTGCAACATTCTATAACTCTGCTGTGGTTGGTTAAGCTTTTGATTTCCATGTTTTGTAATTATTTGGCAACCAACAGCATTAAACTTAGCAGGGCCTTACTATGTCTAGGCAATTCAGTTTCCATATCCAAGCTCAAAACAACTATTTCCTTAGTTACAATAATCAACTTCTCCAATTTTTCTGACAAAGTGCCCTGTAGGGAATTTTTTATTATCTGATGGAAGATCATGGTGGAAAAGTAGTCATCAAGCAGACTTCTGTCACGTAAAAAAATATTTATTACAGTCTCCTTTTTACCAAGCTCTTCTCCTGAGAAAAGGGGTGGCAACCCTCAAAAATGTAGTTAAGTACTACTGAAGGTAGGGTTTCTAAAAAAAACAGACTTAAAAGCTTTGTCAGTCAAAGTATCAAGTCAATTAATACTGGTTCTATCAACGTGTGAAGTAAACTTTAAAAACGCTGTAGTATTGTTTAAGTAATTCATAAATTCATCAATAATATAAAGCAGCATCCCGCAGAATAAATATATCATCAAGGAACCTAAGGTACAACTTAACATACTTAAAAAAAATTCACTATTAAACACAAGACATTTCCCAATCTAATAACACCAAGTTTGTGTACAATGGGGAACATGAAGCACCCATAACTACCACCTTGACTTGTTTGAACAACTCACCTTCAAAGAACATAAAATTGTTAAGAACAGGAGAAATCAATTCCACCAAAAATCTAGCTGCATGGAACAGTAATGGAGGATTGATTTTTGGAGAGTTAAATGCATTGCTGATTTCTTCATGTCAAAAAGGAGGCAGTAAAGCAAGAGGACCTACAGCTTTTAAAGTACCCAAACGAGCGGGTTTCTAGTCCCATGATGTGGAATGATGACACGGAATCTTGTCCTGATATGCAGGCTAATGGGGTTAATACTCAACAAGGAAGGGACACAGTTTTAGGCAGTTCAGAGTAATTTATACTGGTACCGTGCAAAGACAGGCTAATGAAGCCTACAATTTTAAAAGTATTCTGGACAATACATTTAATTTTAACTTGAATATAGTTCACCCTAGTGAACAAACACAGACTCAAAGTTTTAATAACAAATCTTTGAAGGATATGATTTTTACATTTGAAAAAGAGTTGATTAGGGTTAAGACTTTGCAGATGGACAATGGGTATTTAAAGGAATGTTTAAGGCATAAAATTGCCCCTCAAGGACTTTGGCTATTTAAGTTCCTGTTTGGGATTCATTATGATAACACAGTCTACACAGAGTCTGTGGAAATGTTTGACCAGACAGTTTGGAATTATTAGAATTATTTTAAAAATAATGAAACAATAATTTTCTTGTTAAATGGAGTGGAAAGGTTGAGTATGGAAATCCAGTGTGATTTCATTTTTAACAATATAAAATTTGTATCACAAAGTATTTTACAAGGTGGCTGCAAGGTGCAATACGGTGTTTATTAGAAAAAAAACTGTCAAGGGATAAGGAACAATATAAAAAGAAGGTTGTATATCCTGATGTGGAGGGGTAGGGTCTCATACAGTACATAATAATAGGAAGGCATTGATCATCAGGCACCAGGGATTTCAGGTCACTACCAATGGAAATTAGAGTTTTCACCCAAATTTACATATGATTGAGGATGAAGCTTTGGGAGCCTCTAACATTTTTAATCAGGGGGATTTTCCAACACTTCAGAGATCGGAAAGGTTGGTGAGTAGGTCCAAGCGGGGGAGGGGGGATCTGGGGCACAGCACCATGAAGGTTTTTACAGATTACAATGGGGAGAAATATTACGGGGGGATGGGAGGAAGAAGAGACACTGAATATAGTTAAGCAAAGTGTCATGTACACGTATAAGGGTTATAATATTTTTAATTACACCCACCTTCCCATTTCTAAACAACACTTTACTCTTTTCTGAAAGGACTTTAAATGTGTTCCATCATATGGTTTTGTTGTTACAGACTGTTTAGCCAAGTTTAAATTATTTACTACAAAATTAAATTTAGAAATATTTTTTCATGAAAAAATTGGACGTCAGATCTGTGCTACAAATAAAACAAATAATCTACAGGTTAAAAAGAAAAGCACTTTTAATGCACAGTTATACCCCCTAATTAATGAATTTGAGAAAGCTGTTAAGGATGACATTTATTTATTTGGCATAGAAAATACAAAAAACACAGTTATATGAGGAATTTAACTACAGATGAGAGGACATTATTTAATGATTTACATAAAGACAGTTCTATATATATTATGAAGCCTGATAACAGAGGTGTGGCAGTGGTGTTTAATTCTATGAATTATTCCAATGTGATGCTGAATATTCTACATAATACAGGTAAGTATGTGCCCGTTTCAAAAAATGAAGTTAATATCGCACATCACCGCACAGACCTCCTGTTAGAGAATTATTTTGTAAGTGGAAGAATAGATGGGGATATTTATAACTTTCTTAATATTACTAAACCTATTATCCCTTCTGTTTTTGGGATCCCCAAAATTCACAGAGATCTGAAAGATTACCCGCTCAGACCAGCAGTTACTGCTCAAGGCTTGAAAACCTCCACCTTTGCAATATTGCTAGACAGGTGGCTTAAATCTATTTATGACTCCATCCCACACCTTCTAAAGGATTCATGGGATTTTTTTTAGGTAGAATAAAACATGAATTATGGAAGGGCAATTTGTTTTTATTAACTGATTTTATTGATCTACTTTTGGTTATTCCTAATGATGATGGATTAGAAATGTTTCAAAATAGTTTTGTGGCTTTTAAGGTTTTGTCCAATGGGAAATTAAAATTTATAGTGGAATTGACTTATTTTGTTCCTAATAATTTTATCCTCTTTGAAGATGAGTTGTTCAAAAGAATTAAGGGGGAAGCTATGGGTGCCACATGTTCCCAGTGTACACAAACTTGGTGTTGTTAGATTGGGAAAGGTCTTATATGTTTAATAGTGAATTTTAAAGTACATCATGTTGTACCTTAGGTTTCTTGATAATATATTTATTCTAAGGGATAGTGTTTTTTTTTATTAATTGATGAATTTATGAATTAATTAATACTATGGAGTTTTTAAAGTTTACCGCACAGGTTGATAGGACCACTATTAATTACCTTGAGACTTTGATCACTTTGACCAACAAATGTTTTAAGTCTAAGGTTTCTAGAAATCCTACCTTCAGTAATACTTAGCTACATTTTTCAAGTTGCAACCACTTTTCCTCAGAAGAGCTTAGTAAAAGGAAAACGCAATAAATACTTTTTTACGTGACTGAAGTCTGCTTGGTGACCACTTTTTCCACTGCTATCTTGCATCTGGTTGATGGTTTTGTTAATAATGGACCAGCCACTTTGTTTTCTTACTCTTTTTAATCTACCACCTTGTTACATTCCCAAAAAAATGTTCCTAAGTACCCCACTCTTCCTCATCACACCCCATCAATTGATTTCTACCTGTGAAAAAATGTACTGAAGTATATGAGAATGTAAGCATACCTATGTAAATACTTCCATGCAAAAATCCTAAACTTTCTACAGTTTGTTGTATACTTGGGAGCCATTCAGATATCCTCCCATTGTCCCTTTATATCCTGCCTTGCATTCTTATTTCTCAGTCTTTTAAACTCTTTTGGCTATTTTTTATTGTTATTGTGCATTATATGCCCTACTAAAGTATTCATTTTATAACCACATCTTCTGATCTAGACTCCTCTACAAACTCAGCCACAGCTGGTCTTTCATTTAACACTTCCTTTCCTTTTCTCTTTGCCTATACTCTCGTCAATCCCAGTAAAAAAAATTTGTCTCTAACCTGCAATCTAAACTTCTTTGTCTCCTCTCAAAGTATGACTTTCCACCTCTTATTTGTTTTAATACATTGGTTCCTTCATTAATTTTCCCCAATGAAGTCCAGCTCCTTCTTGCTTCTATCCTATACCCTTAGTCATTCCTAGTGGTAAAATCTCCTTTCTCCATGTCCATATTTGTCTAGTTCTCAAAATACTTTCTACTACATTGTGAATATAATATTCAACATGGCTGCTATTTTTCTCCTTAGGGCCTGCATCCCAAATCTTACTCCCTTTTTATTTGTTAAATTTCCATATTTCAATAAAATTTCTTTCCACTTTGATTAGTAGTCTTCTATTGCTTCTTCTACCTTGACCTCAAACGATCAATATCATTAAATAAATAACTCACAAACCTTTGAAATAACTACTCTAGCTCAAACTAATATGCCTTCTGCATATCTACAGATCACAGCCAAATGAAGAGCATATCCAGTCTCTCTATATAACTTATCTTACAGGAAATTGTACATAACCACCCTAAATAATTCTCTACACAAATGAGGTCCCTCCCTTCACTGTGGAAACTGTTAATTATCACAAAATGTATCTACGATTCTGCCTTGACAACAGTTCTAGTTCAGTGTTCTACGTCCTTCATATCTGCATGTCCTTTTACTCAAAATTGATTTGAATACTCTACATGTTACCTAATTTAGTCTACATATTACTGACTTTTGCACATGTAAAATCCTGCTTATTACAATGCATTTTCTACAATCAGTTTTATTTTATTTTTACATCAGAGCTTATCACCACTGACCACTGCTGAGAAGGGAGGACTTCCTGGTCAGCAAATGCAATTAAGCGAATAACCAAGTTTAACTGCAAGTCAGTCAAGTCAGCATTGTTGTCATCATCATCATTCTGATTTGAAGTGGAGGCCATGGCCTCTTCGCCAACAAACATATAGACATTTTTCCTCTACCTAGCTTATCTACAAAATAAGTCATGAAAATAATTTTCTTCTACCTGGAGTACCTGTAGTTTCCCTTCTCCAGTACTTACTTCACTTTCTTTATCCTTGGAGTTCTGCTTCTTTTGTCAAGCTGCTTTGGCATAGCAGGGAGAAGCGTCCAACTATGCAGGTTCCCTTTTACTTCAGTATGTGATTATTTTGTCTCTCTCTCTCAGTCCATCTATTCCTTTCAGTGCAACCTGAACTATGGACCTTTCTCTGTCAGTCCCTGCAATGACTAATTTATCTTAAATATTTGTCCCTTCCACCCAGCACCAAGTTTTGGCTCCTTCTGAAATTTCAAGTTCCACATCATTAACTTACTGAGTCCATGTATTTTCCACATCTTTGTTGAATGAATCTCCTAACATTTTCCACAATGGTTTGAACTGGGTAAAAGCCATGTCAATTATTATATCATATGTTAAGTTAGGCATCAAGGCTACTAGGTGTAACATACTTACTAAAAAGTTTGCATTTCTACTTGAATCACAGGATACCCTCTTTTGTCTACATGTGCCAGTGAATACCACATCCCACAATGCCGAATCCTTCACAAATGCTTTCTATGGACATCTCCAAGAATGCATGGATCATGCAATCCCAAACAAATCCAAGTCCCTCTCCACCAAATGTAAGCGTCCTGTCTGGTGGACCTCAGCCATAAACAAATTGTATAACAAAAGAAGGAAGCTACTGCACGTCAGAGCGAAATCCCATGAAGGGAAGACATCTCTGATCAACATTAGCAGAAAACTACGTTCTCTCATAAAAACATCCAAGGCAAACTTTGAGAGAAAAATCGCTAAGGACACTAAAGATAACCACAAAGCCTTCTTCAGCTATGTTAGAAACCTGGGCGGAAACCCTCAGATATGCTCAGAGTTGGTTCACAACAACAAAAAATACACTGAACCCACAAATATTGCCAACATTCTGGCTGACAGGTTCAGTGCAAATTTCTCCCCTCCTTCACCCCCAAAAGAAGAAATACTTATCCCAGCTGAATGTAATCTCCCTGTCATATCAGATGTCCAAGTGAGAATCGCCCTAAACAAAGCAAAAAACACAGCATCAATGGGACCGGACGGTATCCCGGGGTGCGTGTTACGTGAACTCCAAGAGGAGCTAAACCCACACATAAAAATGCTATTTAACCTTAGCCTTACTTCGGGATATGTACCTGAACACTGGTGTACAGCAACAGTGGTCCCACTCCACAAGGGGGGTGCCTCTACAGACCCTGGAAACTACCGCCCCATAAGCTTAACTAGCCTGATCTGCAAAGCTATGGAAAGAATCATTATGGAACTCAAACAGAGACATAGGGGACCTACAGACACTTGACCCCACCCAGTTCGGCTTTGTAAAGGGCAGATCCTGCCTTTTAAACCTGGCTGACTTTTTCGAAACAGTCACTAGAGCCATTGATGAGGGCAAAGCAGTCCATACAGCATACCTGGACTTGGCTAAGGCCTTCGACACAATACCCCACTCAGGCATCATAGATAAGCTAAACAGCTTAAAAGTAAACCCTTATGTCACTAGATGGGTTGCAAACTGGCTATAGGACAGAACCCATAAAGTTAAAATCTCTGGAGCAATGTCAGACTCAAAGCCAGTCACAAGTGGTGTCCCACAGGGATCTGTCCTGGGACCCCTCTTGTTCGGCATTTATTTCTCAGATGTTAAAGCAAACATGGGAGGGCTGTGGCTGACAAAGTTCGCAGATGACTGCAAACTAGGCCATAGTCGATACACCAGCAGACACACACATCCTACAAAAAGGCCTCACTGAAACGGACAACTGGTGCCGTAGTCACGGCCTTAAACTAAATGCCAAAAAATATATAGTCATCCCTTTTGGAAAAAACAAAGTACCCACAAATTATCACAGACAGCAACCCACTGAGTACGGAAAAAGTAATCAGAGACCTAGGGACCCAAGTAGACAGCGACCTCTCATTTGACACCCACGTTGCCAAAGTGGTTAGAAAAATATTCTACCTTGCACACCTCATCATGAAGGGATTCACATCCAGATCCAAGGATGTCATTGTACCCCTATATTCCTCCCTCGTCAGACCCATGATTGAGTACAATGCCCCATTTGGTATGTACCTCACCCGGCATTTGCAACAGCTGGAGAGACCACAAAAGTACCTCACCAAAAGGATCAAGGGTCTCCAACATGTGTCTTATTCTGCCAGACTAAAGAAACTTCTGCTCTATTCAGTAGCATACCGCCTGTTCAGAGGTGATCTCTGCCTGACGTACAAGGCCATGTCCAATCAGGATCTGATGGACATGCTCCACCTCAAAAAATCCAAATCCATCAGGACCACGAGAGCTAAAGACTTAAACCTCAGCACAAGTATGAATAGGACATGCTGGAGGGATAGATTCATAACCCAGAGGCTTCCCATGCTTTGGAACAGGATCCCAGTTCGTATTAGGCAGAGCCCCTCACTGACTCTCTTCAAGAGAAATCTTGATGAGTGGATGGGAGATCGTAAGTTTACCCCAGGGGTCACCATCTGTGTCACTGCTAGACAGGGGAACAGTAAACTAATTCTATTATATAAGGGGACCTTCATTGTGTCACTACTAGACAGAGGCACAGTATTCTAGATTTATTCTGTACATTTTTGTACCATTTCATGGGGTGGCAAAAGCCACATCACTATGGCTAGGCTTACAAATGCCCCGGGGCAGACAACCTAGTACTATACTATGAAACTATGTACACACACTACTTAAATTTCCTGTGCACCAGGTTTTTTTTGCTTATGCTTGTATTGCGTTTTATCTAGTGTAATCCTCCTTAACCTATGATTAAGTTTGACAATCTTTGCATTTTTTTACATTTACTGCAGTGGTGCATTTAACTAGTTTGGTAAAAGCACAATGAAAATAAAAAGCAGACTGTACTGATCTAATACATAGGTGTACATCACATTCTATACGTATGCCTTCAAATATAAACTGTTTAGCAGTTGATGGGATAGCCTTTACAGTTTTAACAGGCATAATACTGTTAGCGTCAATTGCACAGTACTGTAATTTCCTATGTGCCTCTTCTTATGGCATTTAAAATAAATTAATTCAGATTGTAACACTTTTTATGTGATTACGGTAAAAGGCACAAACCTAGACGCAGGTTTATCATTAGCCTCAAATTAAAGTTTATATATATATATATCTCGAAAACCGACAAAAAGCAGTACTCTGGAAAAATTGTCTATCTTCCCTACTACCTATCTCTTTAGGAGTCCCACAAGGATCCATACTAGGCCCACTCTTATTCTCTATCTTTATTAATGACCTCCAAGCATCTATCCAAAACACTACATGTATACAATATGCAGATGATTCCACCATTATTTGCACAGCCTCCACTCAATCTGAACTCCACTCACTCACACAAGCTACCTTTTCTATCGTCGAACACTGGTTCTCAAAAAGATGTCTTCTCCTCAATCCCAAGAAAACAAAACTACTACTTTTCTCACCTACACACAAATCTACACAACTTAACTTCTCTATTACTGCAGGTGATAACTCCCTCATCTCCCCAGACTTAACTAAACTACTTGGTGTTACTATTGACAATAATCTTAGCTATGATTACCATATCAACAACACCATAAAAGCAGTTAATAAAAAAATTGGCTCACTATACAGAATCAAACCCTACCTTACACCTGAAGCACGGACCACCTTAGCACAAACACATCTCATCTCGACCCTATTGTATGCCTCCTCTATTTACACTAACCTCTCAAAAAGTAACCTGAAGAAACTTACGACATCCTACCACAATATAGCTCGCTTTGCCACAGCATCCCAGTATAGAACACACCACTGTCTAAACTTAAAACACTTACACTGGTTGGAACTTCCCAACAAGATTATATATCAACAACTCCTAATAACACATAACATATTATATCAACCATCTAAAACACCTGCTCTCACTAATCTTCTGAGCCCTTATAATAACCTGAAACAACTACGTTCTGCTGAAAAGCTTCAAGTCAACACAACTCGAATCACCAATTCTGCAGGTAACTGCCTTTTTCCCAACGCAGTAGGCAAAATATGGAATAACCTCCCCTCACACATTACCTCTATAGGCTCCTTTGATCTTTTTAAAAAACAACTCCTTGTACATCTTAAAAACTTCTGGCTCTGCTCTTGTACCAATCCTGACTGAGAAACCTAATACCTTCTACTATCATACTTCCTTACTTCTCAACTGCAATCCTTTTCTGTGTTCTCAAACATCCTAATGACTTTACAGTTTCTACTGTTCTCAAAAAAAAATTTAGATATTGTATATACACTAATATGTATGCAATGATATGAATGGAGTGTAGTTCTAGATATAATTAATGTCTCTTGCAATACGTAGATAGTATTTTATGTGTTCTATTTTTCTTGATCTAGACTAATAACTATCCATGGTAACTTAATATCTGTTAAAGGAACTCATAGTAAATCTTCAATTTTGTATAACCTTTGTTTTAATTCTGTGGAGCTTTTCTCCCCGGGCCTCCTCTGAAAATGGAAATTATCCAGCTGGACTAGCCCGGTCAACAAATGTAAATTTTTTTTTTTTTTTTTTTTTTTTTTTTTTTTTGAGCTTACATTTTTAGCTAATAACAAATGCTCTGCTTAAACAACTAACAAACTCGCTTTCTTAACTTGCTAGGTAGCACCCTCTTAAAATTTATTAACAGCTAACACTTTTCATTTTTTTTGTATAATTTACTTCAGGTTGGAAATCACAACTTTAGATTACACATTAAATCAGCCATCTCTGATCTTACTGGTCCTGTCCATGCTAAATGCCCAGTTGTGAAATTTCACTGACTATGCTAACAATAGCTACATACAAGATCTCTTTTTTTAATTTTTTGATAATGGTGCAGGTCTTCACTCCACAGGTCCGTATATGCTTTCAAGGCATCCTGGTCAAGTTTAAGGAGATAATGCTGGTAGTTCATCCAGAAGCCAATCATCTTTAGTGAAAAATCTCTCTAACATCCCCAGGTATGCCTCAAATGTCATCTTCCAACCCAAGCTTTTTAACGGTGTACCAAGTATGTTGGTTGGCTACCACAGTGATCAGCTGTTGGAGATCAAGTGCTGATCCATAGCAGCATGTCTCCCTCTCTCTCTCTTGTGGGCTAAGAAGGCATTGATATGTGGAAGTACTTCACTTTTCAAAGGTTGCAGTGGTGGACTGAACAGCCTTGTTTATTGAAGTCTCCATAAACTTTTCCATTTTAAAGGAAAACTCCATCCTCTGATGCAGTTTAACTCAATCGCTAGGTTTCTTTTCTCCCTGGAATATGGTTCTAGCATTGTGTAGGTACCAGAAAACTGCTTGTACTTTTTAAAACTTTTATTTACTTGCATTGGAGTCAAAGCAAGAGAAAGCCCACCTACTTTTTTTTAAAACTTAACTTCTCACATACTTTGCAGAGAAATTCATCTCCACCTGCATGACATATCATAGACACAGTCAAATAAAGAAGTTATGTACTCACCATAATGTTCCATGTTTGTAGTCCATCTCACCCTTCACTCTTACACATGGGTTTGGAGCAGATCCTTGGCTCCGACTCGGCCTATTACAAAGCTCAAAGTCTTCTAGTTGGCTCATGGCTAGGTTAAGTATCCCATGGTGCACCAGTACAATCCCCAGATCTTGTTTGCTGCTAAACTATAGAAATACAGAACTAAACTATCCAGAAAGAATAACAATAATGAAAGGTCTCCACCTGCTATGGAAAAATTATCCTATCTCCAGATCCTTCCAGGATGGGGGTAGGTTCGTAAGAATGAAGGGCGAGATGGACTACAAACATGGAACGTTATGGTGACTACGTAACTTCTTTATGTTCTGTAGTTCTATCTCTCCTTCATTCTTACACATGGGACAGCATCTCTAGCACCTTATTCTTGGGTGGCTCACAGAAAAATACTCCTGAGTACCGTGGAACCAAAGGAGGCTCTAGCCCTAGAGGTGAGGTCCAATTTGTAATGAGTAATAAAAGTGTGAGAAGTAGCCCAGGTTGCTGCTGCACAAATATCAATTGGAACCCTGGCTTGGAAGGCTGCAGATGTAGACTGGGATTGTGTAGAATGAGCCTTAATCTTGAACGGTAAAAGCTTTCCATTGGAAGAATAAATGAAGGAGATACAACCTGAAATCCAATTCGAAAGAGTCACTCTGGAAACTGGGAGACCTAATCTGGAGTCGGAGAAGGATACAAATAATTTGTCTGACTTCCTGAATTCCTTAGTCCTGTGTAGAGAGAACCGTAATAGTCTGTGAACATCCAACTGACGAAATCTGTATTCTGCTGTGTTGGAATGATTAGGGAAGAACACCGGCAACTCTATAGTTTAGTTCAAGTTATTATGAGAGCACACTTTAGGGATAAAAAATGGATTTGTGCAAAGAGATACTCTGTCTTTGTGGAAAATCAAATAAGGGGGCTTGATAGACAGTGTATGTAATTCTGATACTTGTCTAGCAGATGTGATGGCTACTAGAAACAAGGTCTTCCAAGACAGAAACTTCAACGGACACGAATGAGCAGGTTTAAAGGGTGGAGACGTTATTTTGGACAGGATGAAGTTTAAATCCCAGGAAGCTACCGGTTCCTGAAAAGGAGGTCTCAGCAAAGTAGCACCTTTAAGGAAGGTTTTACACAATCTGTGTGACATCAGGTTAGACTCATGTTGACCCAAATGAAAATTTGATATTGCTGCCAAATGAACCCTAACTGTGGCAGCAGCAGATCCCTGGTGAAAAGGTTCAGACAAAAATTCTAAAACCACTGGAAAGGATGCGGTGTAAGGGTCAACATTCCTTTCTTCAGCCCACATAGAAAACCTTCTCCATTTGCTAGTGAATACATTTCTAGTGGAGGGTTTATGAGAAGATGTGAGAATGTGGGTCACAGCGGGTGAAAAATCATGAAGCCTGACTAGGGATGGAACTGGAGCAGCCATGCTGTCAAGTTGAGGGTGTGGAGGCTGGTGTGAAGAGAGCCCGACATGTGCGTCAAGAGATCTGGCACTGGGTCCAGAGTCCATGGATCATCTAGTAGATGAGGCCTGAGAAAGGGGAACCAAATCTGATGAGGCCAGTAAGGAGTGATGAGAATCAATTTTCTTCTCAACAGTTTCGCTTTCTGAATCACCTTGGACATGAGAGGAACGGGAGGAAAAGCATAAAGGAAACCCAGAGGTCAATCGTGAACAAGTGCATCTCTCGACGACTCTCTTGGGGGGAGGGGCATAAGGGAAAAGTAGCTGCTGCATTTGAAGTGGATCCGACTGGCGAAAAGATTTCAGCAAGGCTGTCCCCATTTGATGATCTGTTCCGCTATTTCCTGCTTCAGAGACCACTCGTGAGGCATCAAGATTGCCCGGCTGAGTTTGTCGGCTATCACGTTGGTTGTCCCTGGGATGTGCACTGGGAAGATATCACCCACTTCCAAACACAAATCGCCTCCCGACAAAGGGGGTAACATCTAGTTCCACCTTGCTTGTAGAGATACCATACCACCGACATATCTGACTGGATTGCTATCTTCCAAGAGGAAGAAGGTTGTGAAGTGCTTGCAACACTAGAAGCAACGTCCTCATCTCTAGGACACCGATATGCAGGTGAGCCTCGTGATCTTGCCATGTGCTTTGGACAGTCCTGCCTAGATAATGCCCCCCCCACCTTATCTGTGAGGCATCTGTGCTCACAGTAGCAACGGGTTGGCGAGGAAGGAATGGAGTGCCTGTTAGTTGGTTGGGTTGGATCCACCAATGGAGGTCCTTTTTGCAGGACTCTGTTAAAATGATGTGGTGGGATAGAGTCAGTTGTTGAAAGGACCACTGGGATGATAGAAGTCACTGAAGAATTTGCATATGTAATCTGGCAAGAGGGACTAGCAATATGGTGGAGGCCATGGTCCCTAAGAGTTTCAGCACTGCCTTTGCCTTGACATTTTGAAGGGGAAGTAGACGAAGAACCTGTGGTATGAGGTTCTGTGCTCTTTCTGCAGGGAGACGAGCTAACATGGCGACTGTGTCTATTTCTGCGCCTATAAAAGTCACAAATTGAGAGGGGTGATAAGGCAGACTTTTCCCAATTTATAGTAATCACCAACTGGGCACAAAGTTGGATAGTGGAATCTCTGATGTGAAGATGTAGATGCCTGGTGGAGGCAGTCAGGAGCCAGTCGTCCAGGTACAGAAACACTTGGAATCCTAGACGTCTCAGGTGAACTGTCACTAATGCCATACATTTGGTGAACACCCTGGGGGCTGTGCTGAGACCAAAGGGCAAAGCACGAAACTGGTAGCGACTGGCTTCCAGACGGAAGCGTAGGTGACTCCTTGACACTCTGCCCATTTTTATATGGTAGTACGCATCTTGGAGGTCTGTTGAGCACATCCAAGTGTCTTTCCCTAATAGAGGGAGTATAGACTGCAGTGCCACCATGCGGAACTTGTCCTTCTTTACGATTTCATTTAATTTGCTGAGGTCCAAGATGGGCCTCCAGTCCCCTGTACGTTTCGGCACTAAAAAGAATCTGGAGTAAGTTCCGAATCCTACCTGGTTTGGATGACTCTGTGAGCAACTTGTTCACTTCTACAGTTGCTTGATCCCTGTGACTGGTCGAACATCTGGGATCCTCTTCGGAACATGAGGTGGAAGAGAAAAGGGTATGGAATAACGTCTGGTGATAATTCTTTGTACCCATTTGTCTCGGGTGATGCTTAGCCAGGCTTCTGGATACAAAGAAATGCGACCCCCGACTGGCTCCAGAGAAGCACAGCCGGGCCCCACATCAGGAGCATTGCTAGGGACGGCCTTGAAACGAATCACTGCCTCTCTGGTTTTGCGGTCCGCCCCTGCCTCTAGGGTGACATCTACCATTTGCTCCTCCTCCTCTGCCTCTGAAGGAGTCACCCTGTGCAACTGGGAAAAACCTCTGAGACTTCTTGAACCACACCTTACCACCGCTCTGACCCTTGGAGTATGGTCTAGAGGGGATGGTAAAATGTACTCCCACGGCAGACAGCGTTTTCCCTTTTTGCTCGCACCTGGTGAGTGTGTCTTTTACCTTAGGTCCAAACAACGAAGAAACATCAAAGGGGGCATTGGTAAACGCAGACTTGAACGGCTCTGCAAAATTACACAAGCGCATCCAGGAGCGCCTCCTAAGGGAAACACCTGAACCTGCTGCCCTGCTTGTTCCATCAGCTGCATAAGAAATCAGCCTCATGGAGGAGTTAACAATTAAATTCAAGGTGGACAACTGAGTATACACCTTATCAGGGACTCCATCAGTACATGTACCTTGTACAGTATCTCCCAACTCCTTAAGGAGATCTCTCTGAAGCCCTGTAAAATGTGTTAGATAGTTCAGCGATCTGAGTGTGAATGCCGCTGATGAAAAGATACACTTCCCATATCTATCTATCGTTCGAGACTACTTGTTCGGCGGATGGACAGATGAAGTCTCCACTAGTTCCTTCTTAGTGACCGCCGCCTCCACCACCATGGTATCTACAGGCACACCCTTGGATAAGAATTCCTTCTCTTTGGGAGCAGACATAAATTTATTGGGTCTCCTGGAAACTGGCTCCATAGCATCAGGAGTCTCCCACACCTTCCGACTAACAAGGTCGGAAAGTTTGTCGAAAGGTGGAGACATCCAAGAGGCTGAAGTATGAGACCCGAAAGCCTTCAGGTACACAGACTCCTCATCAGAAGGGGTAACAGTGGGCCAGCTGCCCCTCTGCTTAAGGATCTCCAAGATGTCTACAAAGAAGATATCAGAGGACGACTTGGGGGACCCTTCTGACTCCTCGAGGTCGGTGTCAGAAGTAAGAGACTCATCCTGGGAGTCTACATGCTTCCTCTTGCATGTCCTCTTCTGAGGGGGCTCCTCAGAAGGATATTCTGGGGAGGTCTCAGAAGACTGGGGGCCACCAACCAGGGACTCCTGAGGTTGCGAGTCTCTGCTGTTGAGAGAGAGAGTACGTGCTGAGATGGAGGTCGGTGCCCGAGGGGGAAAGAGTGTCGGTACCCCTGGGTGGAGCTAACGAGTGGGACAGCACACTCCGCATCATCTCGAACGCAGACCTCTCCTGCTCCAAAGACCTTCTCAGCTCCGAGACAGACGTAGGATCCAAGCTCACCCTAGCCGACGCAACAAGAGGGAGACTCGGAACCGAAGATGTCCAGGTCCGAGTGTCCCTGTCGGGGCCGACTGGTGAACCTCAGCTCCAAGACACCACGGATGGCACCAAAGGTGTCGGAGAAGAACTCTGCTCCGAGACAGCCTTGAGGGGAGCTGGAACCGAGGGTTCCACAACCAGTGGTACCGAACACTCTGGCTCCAAAAGCCCTTCACGGCTTGAAGGAGGAACCACAACAGGGGGGAATGGACTCAGCTGGCTATGGGACCGACTGGGTTGGTTGGAGTCAACAGCATTTTTGGCAAGGCAGACGACTTCAGGAGTCTCAGCACTACTCTCTCCACATCTTCCTCTGACAGGCTCCTGGAAGATCTGGAAGACAGTGTGGGAGATCTGGGCCTCTCTAAAATAGGGGACCTTAAAGTTGGGGAGACCGGCAAGGAATCTCTGGACTGGCTCCGATGTTTGCAATCAGTAGTTGGCTCTGAAAAGCATGGGGCCGAAACTGAAGTCACAGTATCAATAAAGTACAGTTTTGTACCTACCATAAATGTAGATGTTAGAGTGTATACCCTGCTACAGTCATCACACTTGGGTTATCCTGCCATCAGGCGGTCCCGCAGTCAGCCCGAATTCCAAAGTCTTGGTCCGGCGTCGGTTGCTGTTGCTTCTTCCCCGACGTCAGAGCACCAGGGGTATATCAGAGGCATCCGACGCCATTTTCTTCAGTTTTTCTTGCCCCAGATGTCAGGTGCCCCAATAGGTAGGCAAAAAAAAAAAAAAAAAAAATATATATATATATATATATATATATATATATATATATATATATACATATAGCTATATGGAAAAAATAAAACAAAACCCTTAGGTACAAGCAAATACACCAGAGAGGTAGTATAGAATAGAGTGGTAGAGATAAGTTCACCTAGTTCAGAGGGGATGGAGGGAGAGTAACCTGGACTGCAGCAGGGTATACACTCGAACATCTACATTTATGGTAGGTACAAAACTGTACTATGTTCATAGTGTTACCCTGCTGCAGTCATCACACTTGGGTAGAATCCCAAAGCTAAAGATGGGAGGTGGAGTCAAACAGGGTTAGAGGAGGCTAGAAGGCCCTGCAAAACTGCAGTGGCGAAGCCAGCTCTGGTCTTGGAGTAAAGTGGTAATGTTTGGTGAAGGTGTGTACTGAACTCCAAGTTGCAGCTTCCAGAATATCCTTGGTTGGCACCCCCCTGAGGAAGGCTGTAGATGTAGCTGCTGCCCTGGTAGAGTGGGGCCTTATGGTAGCAGGAACTGGTTTTCCATGGTGTGTGTAGCAAAAACGTATGCAATGTCCTATCCATTTGGAAATGGTCCGTTTTGAGATAGCCTTTCCTTGTGATGCTGTAGCATAGGATACAAAAAGCTGGTCAGATTTTCTGAAAACCATAGTTTTATCCAAGTAGTAACGTAGCTGCCTGTGAATGTCCAAGGAATGCAGAAGTCTTTCTCCTTTGTTCTGTGGATTTGGAAAGAAGGTGGGTAAATGGATGGTTTGATTTAGAGCCACACTGGATACCACCTTAGGCATAAAGGAGGGGTTAGTTCGTAGAGAAACTCTGTCTTGATGAAAAATGAGGAAAGGCTCTACTGCCATTAGTGCCTGAAGCTCTGAAACTCTTCTAGCTGAAGTAATTGCTAGCAGCAGGGCAGTCTTCCATGATATAAACTTTAAGTCAGCTGAGAAAGCTGGCTCAAAAGGACGTAGCGTGAGTTTTTCCAGAACAAAGTTGAGGTCCCAAGTAGGTGTTGGTGCTCTCCTGGGAGGCCCAATGTTTTTGGCCCCTCTGAGAAACTGCCTTAGGAATGGATGTGAAAATAAGGGAGGATCCGTGTTGTAGTGAGCAGAAATAGCGGAGGCGTGGATTTTAATAGATGAAAAAGAAAGCCCTTTGTGTAACATCTCAGTTAAATATTGCAGAATCTGAGGTATGTCAGGCTGAAGGGTATTTTGGGCTTTAGCTTGGTTTCAGGCACAAAACCTTTTCCATTTGTCTGAGTAGGCTTTCCTGGTGCTGGGCCTCCGGGCCTCCAGAATAACATCCATAACAGCTTGAGAGAGAGGAGCTGGCTGTTTGCTTAGGTGATTTGCCATGCAGCCAAGTTTAAGGTTTTGAGATGGCTGTGTAGAATCTGATGGTCTTTCTGTGTGAGCAGGTGGGTAATTTGTGGTAGAATCCATGGTGGGCCCTGGGCCATATTCCTTAACAGTGGGTACCAGTGCTGGCGCAGCCAGTCTGGGGCAATGAGTATCATTCGGGGTCTCTCCATCCTGACTTTCAGTAGCACCTTTGTGAGAAGGGGTAATGGAGGCAAGGCATGTACTGTCAGCATTTTCCAACTGAATGAGAATGCGTCCACTTTCCAAGCTTGATGGTGAAAAGTCCTTGTGCAAAATTTTGTTAGCTGATAGTTTTGAGGGCTGGCAAACAGGTCTATGTCTGGGAGCCCCAATTTTTGAGCTATCATTGCGAATACTTGTGGATCCAGTTTCCACTCGTGGGGATCCATGATGTTTCTGCTGAGGTCGTCTGCCAATGTGTTCTTTTTTCCTGGCAGGAATTGAGCTTGTAATTGAACTTGGTAAACCAGTGCTGTGTTCCACAAGGTCATTGCTTGCCTGCATAGAGGGTAGGAGTGTGTACCCCCTTGTTTGTTTATGTACCACATTACTGTGGTGTTGTCTGTCCTTATGATAAGCTGTCCTGGATGTAAGAGGTCCTTGAAGGCTGTCAGAGCATTTTGTACAGCTAGCATTTATTTTTGATTGATGTGCAGATTCCTTTCATCTGCAGTCCATATGCCTTGAAAGCACCGTCCTGCCATGTGTGCCCCCCAGGCATAGTCCGATGCATCTGTTGTCATAGTTTGCCTGGCTGGGGGTAGGGTGAAAGGCGGACCCTTGTTGAGGTGACATGCCTGTGACCACCATAGAAACTTCTGTTGAAGGCAGGGAATGAGAAGTATCATTGTTTACAAGCTGTAGCTGTGTTGAGTCCATACGCTTTTTAGGTACCATTGTAATTTCCTCATATGCAGTTTTTCAAATGGTATTAGTAGTACGCAAGATGCCATGAAGCCCAAGGCCTGCAGAATTTTTCTTGCAGGGAGTTGGGTCTTTGTTGCCATTGTTCTGAAGTACTGAGTTAATTGCAGTTGTTTGGTGTCAGATAAGCCATCTGGCACCCAGGAATGTCATATTTTGTGAGGGCACTAGATTTGATTTCTTTTCGTTTACTGTGTACCCTAGGCAACTTAGAAGATGTTTTACAAAAGCCAGGTGTTGTAAGAGAATGTCCTTGCTTTCTGCTTGGATGAGAGTCGTCGAGGTATGGGTATATTTGAATTCCTCTTTGTCTGCAGTATGCAATTACTGGTGCCAGGCATTTTGTGAAGACCCTGGGCGCAGCAGATAAGCCAAAGGGCAGTGCAGAGAATTGGTAATGGGTTGAACCTGCAATGAAACGGAGGTCATCTTCTGCAATTTTGTCTGATAGGGACATGCAGGTATGCCTCCTTGAGGTCCAACGTTACTAGCCAAGCTTTCTTGCCAAACACGGGAAGAAGCTGCTGTAGTGTTAGCATCTTGAATTTGGATACTTGTAAGAAGGTGTTTAAAATTGAAAGGTCCAGAATGGGTCTCCAAGTATTGTTCTTTCTGGGGACTAGAAAGAGCCTTGAGTAAAATTCTTGGCCTTGCTCCTGTGTAGGTACCAGTTGAATGGCTCTCATGTCCATGAGAGCTGTAATTTGCTTTTGTGCCTCTGCCCATTGATTTTGTGGCAGGTTTGGCATTCCTTTTATCCTTGGCAAGGTGTGGAAATGGAATCTGTATCCGTATGAGATAATGTCTAGGACCCATTTGTCCTTTGTGACATTGTGCCAGTTGTCTGCAAAAAGTGCTAATTTTCCTCCCAAGGGAGCTGCCAAGAGAGTTTTGCTTGGCAGTTTGAGGTTTAAGTCATTGTGTTTGCCTTCTAGTAGTTTGGGACCTGTCTTCTCCTCCCTTCTGTGTTGCAGTGCCCCATTGGCGAGGTTTGTAAGGGATTTGTGCTTGTCCTCTGCCCCTTGGGCGCCTGTATTTACCCCTCTGTGGTCTGTCAGAAGCTGGAAATGACCAATTTTTTGTTGGCCAATTTCTGCTGAAGCGTGGGGGCTGTACCTGTAAGAAATCTTTGACCGTCTGCATAGATTTTGCCTTATCCTCCATTTTCTTTAAAACCTCCTCTGCTTTAACCCCAAATAAGACATCCTGCTGTAAGGGTGCATCCAGTAATTTTGCTTTAACATGATCAGGCAGAGATTGTTTCTTTAACCAAGCATGCCGACGTATAACAGACCCAGTAACAGCTGCTCTAGAGGAAGCTTCCAAGGCATCAAAACCACATTGTAAAGTATGTTTGCCCACCTGTTCAGCTGCATGCAACAGATCTTGCATTTCCTTGAATTCAGACTGTTGAGGGTGCATGCCCATCTTTTGTTTTATTTGAGACATTAGGAATTGCTGGTATTTAAGCATGTGAAATTGACAATGTAGTGTTCACATAGCTAGAGTAGCTGAGGTGTAAACCTTCTTCCCCCACCTATCTAGTGCTCTGGAGTCCCTTTCTGAGGGTACAGGATTTTTAGCCATAGAAGCCTTAGCCCCTTTGGGACCCTGGGAGATAGTCTCTGGATCAGCAACACGGCTTTTGTAAAGGAATTTGTGTGAGTCAGGCACTCTATAGTATCTATCTGGTTTGGCTGGAGCAGGAGGCAGAGAATCTGGATTTAGACTAGATTCTAAGAAAACATCATCCACAATGCCCAAAACTGGGGGGATAGCAAGTAGTCTGTGCTGGGGGAGTAAAAGCAACTCTCTTGAGCCTTTTCTTTGAGTCGGAGTAGTCCTGACCTTCCCAGTGGAAATGTTCCCTCATGGTATGTAAGGTTTCCCCAAAGGAGTAATCTTCAGGGGGAGAAGCTGAGGGAATGGAGTAAATCCTGTTCCTCAGAGGAGCCTGAGGAAACAGACTCTTGATCAGAGGAGGCATAATCCTCCTCTTGTCTAGGCCTTTTGTCGGGGTTGGGAACCCCTGATCAAAGAAATCAAATCTTCAGCCATTTTAAGCATCTGTTTCTTAGGCATAGGGCCTTGACCTGGAGACTGAAGTGTAGGCTTTTTTGGTTTTAGAGGAGTCTTAAGCTTAGCATAAGATTTTATGGCGAGAGTAGTCGGTCTGAAGACACCTACAGAAACTGAAGGAGTTTCTACAGCACCGGCTTCCCCTACTGCAATGTCGTCGGTAGGGCCTAAAGAAAATGGCTGCGTCGGCCTAGAAAACTCTGTTGGGGGATCCGAAGCGGTATGGGAATCCAATTCAGCAGTAGCCAGGGGCTGCGTAGGCGCCTCACTGAAAAACGGAGAACCGGCGACCGGCCCAGCCGAGGCCTCGGAGTCTGGCTTGGATCTAGGCTGCCTGTCTTTATCTTTGCGTTTTTTATGCACGCCGGTAGTCGGTTGCTCCAACGGCATAGTGTAATTAAATTTTCTACCGTAGTGTCGTGCGAAATCAAAGCGTCGCTTTATAGTTTGCTTATTGAACCTAGCACAAAACAGACAACCAGTGACGTCGTGGTCTGGGCCTAGGCAAGGTACACAAAAAGAATGAAAGTCCTTATGAAGTATGTGCTTCCCACAAGAAATGCAACTGTTAACTTTTTCTGACATCAGACTGAGGCAAGAAAAGGTTCCCCAACAGGGTACTTAGCTTTGAAGACTTCGGACTGAAACTTGATTCGAAAATCTCAGGTGTCGGCCGACCGGCACTTGCGAACTGCTTCTGCTTCGGGCACCGCGCGGCAAGAAAGACTGAAGAAAATGGCGTTGGATGCCTCTGATATACCCTGGCGCTCTGACGTCAGGGAAGAAGCGACAGCAACCGACGCCGGACCAAGACTTTGGAATTCGGGCCGACTGCGGGACCACCTGACGGCAGGATAACCCAAGTGTGATGACTGCAGCAGGGTAACACGATGAACATTCTCGATTGGCTCCGAGATCAGTGGAGCCGAGAAGGTAGAAGTCTTGTCTGGCTTAGAAATTTTAGGAGGTGGTTCTGAAGCACCGGATGGTGCTGGGGAATGCCTCTTGGTAGATTTAGTCTGGTCTTTTTTGGAGGAATGGGATTTCGAGGAAGACGAACTGGCCAAGTCTTCCTCTAATGAAGGTTTAAAGAGGCCTTTCAAAATTAGCTTGTTCTTCCACTCCTGTAGAACTCTGGAGCTGAAGGAATGGCAAAACAAACCGGTTTCCTGCAAATGGATGGCTCCGAGGCAATAAACACAATTACTATGGCCATCCGTAACTGACATTTTCTAGAAGCACTTTACACATTTTTTAAAACCCGAGGGTTTATGGTCTTTTGCCTCTTCAGACATGCTAACCGGAGAAGCAGAAAAAACACAACACAAACACAATGAGGACTAGGTCTTCTAACTTTAACAGGCCTAACCCTTACCACACTAACAGACACACACGCCATGAGGACTAGGTCCTCTAACTCAAATGGGCCTAGCCCTGTGAAGAGAAAAGAGCAGAGAACTAGGTCCTCTAACTTGAACGGACCTAGGTAGAAAGAAAGACTAGAAGGTCAGAAAACTATTAACTAGGCTGCGCACACACAATACGGAGTATGTAAATGTCCAAACTGTCTCAGTGAAATCTACTCTCAAACACCAAGTCGTAGAACAAAAGGGTCGGAAATATCAAAAGACCCTTTATGCCAACTGAATCGCTAAATATCCAAGCTAAATATCTAAGTAAGCAATAGTCTAAATACCAACTCTATAATACTACGAAACACTGCACATGAAAAAAGGTAAAGTGAGCTCAAACGCGCACATTAACCGGAAACACTAAATATCTAATAACTATTTAAATTCCAAACTCTCTAACAATAAGAAACTCTGACAACATCAAATAAGCGCAAAAGCACACGTTAAATAGAAAAAGACTAACACACAGGATACCAACGAGAACAACAAGGCCAACTGCCAACCAGTTCTCAACAATAAGTAATCTAAAGTGAAGAAAAACACTTTAGCAAGTCTGAAACTACTTGTAATACTACTAAACACTGTAAAGAGCCATATAAACTGTAAAGTTAAACTGTAATACAGTAAAAATAGAAAAAAGTCTTAAACTTAGCCCAGCCAAGCAAGAAGCACATATGAACTCGTAAATGCTGCAAACAAGATCTGGAGATTGTACTGGTGCACCATGGGATACCTACCTAGCCACGAGCCAACTAGAAGACTCTGAGCTTTGTATAATAGTCAGAGTCGGAGCCGAGATTGGCTCCGAACCCATGTGTAAGAATGAAGGCGAGATAGGACTACAGAACATCTGTAGTTTAACCTGTCAGGTACTGCTGTCAATCTTAGATGGGAAATTAATCCTGCTAATGTAAGGAAAACAGCAGCTGATATACAAAAAGACAGAAAGCTGTGGAACTGGTTTCCACTGCTTTTATTGCAGAGGGGAGGAGAACTTAACACTCCCCTTTCATAGCAAAACAAAGGAAATTGATCAGTCAGGGGGGGCAAGTGTCAACTTTTCTGAAAAATTTACATAAGCAGCAACACAGTACTGAAATGCTATGCTTTAAATGTTATTTACAATACTTTACTTGTTAAGATAACTTAAATGTAGTATCACAGCCTACCTTGACCTTGCAAAAGCCTTTGACGCAATACCCCACTCGGGCATCATAAATAAGCTCACCAGCTTAAATATCAACCCCTATGTCACAAGATGGGTTGCAAACTGTCTTAGGGATAGAACCCACATGGTCAGAATTGCAAGTGCCATGTCAGACTCTAAACCAGTTACAAGTGGCGTCCCACAAGGCTCAGTCCTGGAACCTCTCTTGTTCGGTATATATTTCTCTGAGGTACAGGCTAACACAGGAGGACTATGGCTGACAAAGTTTGCAGATGACTGCAAACTGGGGGCCATAATCGACTAGCCGGCTGACACAAGCATCCCCCAAAAAGGTCTCAGAGACGGATAACTGGTGCCAGAGCCATGGCCTAAAGCTAAATGCCAAAAAGTGCATAGTTATCCCCTCTGGGAAAAACAAAGTGCCCACAAATTACCACATAGGTGGTAATCCATTAAGTACGGAAGAAGTAATTAGGGATTTGGGGACCCAAGTAGACTGCAATCTCTCCTTTGACAATCACATTGCCAAAGTGCTTAGAAAGACATTCTATATAGCGCACCTTATCACGAAGGGGTTCACATCTAGATCAAGAGAGGTCATTGTGCCCCCTCTACTCATCACTCATCAGGCCCATAATTGAATACAATGCCTCATTTGGGATGTACCTTACCCGACACCTGCTACAACTAGAAAGACCCCAAAAGTACCTCACCAAGAGGATCAAGGAACTCGAACAGATGCCCTACGCAGTTAGGCTAAAGAAACTCCAGCTCTACTCAGTTGCTTACCACCTACTTAGAGGCGATCTGTGCCTGACGTATAAAGCCATGTCCAACCCAGAATTAATAGACATGCTCCACCTCAAGAAATCCAAATCCATCAGAACTACATGCTCCAGTAACTTAAACCTCAGCACAGAAATAAACAGAACATGCTGGAGGGACAGATTCATATCCCAGAGGCTCCCCTTACTCTGGAACAAAATCCCAATCCATGTCAGAGCCCCTCAATGACCCTCTTCAAGAAGAATCTTGACATTTGGATGGGAGATTGTAAATTTACCCCTGGGATCTCTTCTGTGTCACTGCTAGACAGAGGCACAGTAAATTAACCTTAAATGGGCTATCTTCTGTGACCTACTATACAGAGGCACAGTCAACTAATCTAAGAAGGGTGGCGAAAGCCAAATACACTCTGGCTAGGCTTGTAAATGCCCTAGGGCAGATAGCCTAGTATCAACCTATGAACAGATTTTTGTGACATTTAGAGAAAAGCCAGAAAATATTTTTTCTTGCAAAGTATCAATGCATTTTACTATTTTCAAGCCCACCTCCCACCCCCACACAGGCCACAACTGCAGAAAGAGAGTCAGGTGGCAACCCTATCAAATAGGTGCACTGATGCTGTTCATAAAAAGGTCTTTTATGCTTTTTTGTGACATCCTTCCAGAGGGGGATGTATATATCTGGTACATGCAGATCGATTGTAAGAGATTCCCACTGACTTTGAGTCTGTCTTTACATTGTTAGAGTGCAACCATAACATACAGCTGAATTTACTTTAACTTACATTTACTATGTGCCCTTGCATTAAAAACACTAAGAAAAAGGAAATCAGAAGTACTTATGTGTTTAAATGCATACACACCAACACATACATTTTTGTGCACATGTACTTTATACACATATAGAAACATACACGTGTGTGTGTGCGCGCAAACAATATGTGTGCATACAATGAATTATTTATAATAAACATAGCATAGTTAAGCATTATTAA
The DNA here is from genome assembly GCF_019279795.1 of Protopterus annectens. Classification (NCBI taxonomy): domain Eukaryota; kingdom Metazoa; phylum Chordata; order Ceratodontiformes; family Protopteridae; genus Protopterus; species Protopterus annectens. Next base: position 548,304,496 of record NC_056734.1, on the reverse strand, counting down.
TGCATACATTCTTGTAAATGTTGCTCAGTGATTTACTTGGTCAATGTCATACATTGGCTAGGTGTTGCACAATCTTGGTCAATGTCTTTGTCAGTATTTCTTTTTTTCTTTGTATTGCTAAGTGCATTTAATAATCGTTATTATCTTTGCCAATGTAGCCTGAGTTGTGGCTGAAAAGGGTCCTGGGATCAGTTCATTTTCCAGGTTACCAAAGTATAAATACATATGAAATAGAAAAAAGGAGGGTGAACATGACAATTAATTGAGGAACTAGTAAAGCGCATTTTAAGTGCGCATCATTCACGAAAAAGAGAAGAACGTCCCACTGAAGGCACTGGGATGTAGCAGACAAAGTTTACAGTTCTACTACTTGTCACTTGTACATGTACAGCAATGATCATTTACTGCAGTGAGAGTTTTCACACCTCAACCTGAGAGTATGGGGGAGGGTTTGTCATATCTTCTAAGACTACAAAAGACTCCTTTTACAAAAACCTGTTGTTCACATACTTTCTTTTGCTGCAAGTAGCTAGCAGCTATTTATAGAATAGAACAAGCTCTGACAGACACATAAACGAGACTCTGTTACAGAAGGTGTGTTTAGATGGCAGTGCTTCACAGTCCTGCCATTCTATCTTAATGGCATGAGAAAACAGCACCACTTCCTTATGTCCAGCACGAGTCATATAAAGAGGACTTAAAATGTATTCTGGGAAGAAGGAATGAAAGTAAGAAAACAAGATCATATTACCAACGCAGGACCCATCATCCGCCATTTTGAGAGAAACACATTAAAATTGTAAAAGAAGCACTTGGAGTGATTCTGAGGCATTAAAACTGCTAAAAAACAAAGATACAATGAAAAAATATGTTTTTTTGAGTTCTAAGGTGGAGTTTTCTTTTAAGTAGAACACAATGACTGTAGTATACGCACAATTTGACAGGTAGTTGAAGAGCACATATGTTTAAACATAGCACACAGTCCTTGTACAGAATAAGCCTTTTCACTGCCACAAGAACTCTCTAATAAAAATGGGCATAATCCCTTCCTGTTTTCAGATTAAATCCCAGAGTACAACAGTTTTTTTAACTTCTTCCCAAAGCACAAGTTCAGAAGAATCAGTGATCCAAGAGAAGAATTCAGTGCATGTGTGGATTAGAAACACCAGAAAGTAATCTGGCTTTTGTGTAGTATTTAAAGTCACTGTTCATGGAGCAAACTTCCTGACCACATTCTCCAGCAGTGTGCAACTGTGTTAGCCTTGCAGTTACAGAAACAGTCACTAGAGAGAGCTTTGCAGGTGTTAAACACAAGTTTATTTACAAAGATAACAAAAAATGAAGTTATGTACTCACCATAACGTTCCATGTTGGAGGTAGTCCATCTCACCCTTTATTTTTACATATGGAGTTCGGAGCCGATCCTCAGCTCCGACTCGGCCAATTTACAAGCTCGAAGACTTCTGGTTGGCTCGTGGCCAAGCAGGTATCCCATTGTGCACCAGTACAAACCCCAGATCTTGTTTGCTGCTCACTAAAAGAAAAAAACCCATAACAGACAAACCAATACTAAAGGGTCTCCAACCACAGATCTTCCAGGATGGTGGCAGGAGGGCGGGGTGGTAAAAATGAAAGGTGAGATGGACTACCAACATGGAACGTTATGGCGAGTACATAACTTCTTTATGTTGTGTAGTCCATTCTCACCTTCATTTTACATATGGGACACTGTCCCTAGCGCCTTATTCTTGGGTGGCTCACTGGAAAATACACCGTGGAGCCAAAGGATGCTCTACCCCTGGAAGCTAAATCCAATTTGCAATGTGTAATAAAAGTGCGAGGGTTAGCCCACGTTGCTGCTGCACAAATATTATCAAGTGGGACCTTGGCTTGAAAGGCTGCAGAGGAAGACAGCGACCTGGGTAGAATGAGGCTTAATCCTGCAGGGTAAAGGTCTGCCCTCCGAACTGTAGACAAAGGCTATGCAACTGGAAATCCAGTTAGATAATGTCACTTTAGAAACTGGTAAGCCCAATCTGGAGTCAGAAAAGGAAATGAATAGTTGATCTGATTTCATAAATTCCTTGGTCCGCTGTAAATAAAAATGTTGTCTATGAACGTCCAGCTGATGAAAACGGTATTCCGCTGCATTACAGTGATTAGGGAAGAAAACTGGGAGTTCTATAGATTGATTTAAGGTAGCAGGGGAACAAACTTTGGGGACAAAGGAGGGATTAGTACACAGTGACACCCTGTCCTTGTGAAAGATCAAATAAGGTGGCTTAACAGACAATGCTTGTAGCTCCGATACCCGTCTAGCTGACGTAATAGCTACCAAAAACAAAGTCTTCCAAGACAAAAATTTCAATGAAGATGAGTGTGAAGGTTCAAACAGGGGAGAAGTCAGTTTGGACAACACAAAATGTAAATCCCAAGAAGCCACAGGTTCTTGCAGTGGTGGTCTCAAAAGAGTGATTCCTTTCAAAAAGGTCTTGCATAGCTTAGGAGACATTAAATTGTTATCTGGAAACCTTAAGTGAAAATGAGAAATCGCCGCCACATGGACTCCAATAGTGCCGGCGACAGCTCCTTGTTGAAAAAGCTCAGAGATAAATTCCAAAATCACAGGGATAGAAGCAGTGTAGGGATCTACATTCATTTTCTGTGCCCAAATAGAAAATCTTTTCCATTTACTGCCACACAGCCTCCTAGTTGAAGGTTTATGGGAGGACATAAGAATATGTGATACTGTGGATCATACATTATGAAGCCTGACTAGGGATGGAAGTGGATCAGCCACACTGTCAACCTGAGGGTGTGGACTGAGGATATAGCGAACCTGACATGTGAGTCAACAGATATGAAGCTGGCTCCAGGATCCAAGGATCGTCCAGAAGAGGCTCGAGAAAAGGGAACCAGACCTGATGAGGCCAGTAAGGAGCAATGAGGATCAACTTGCTTCCCAGCTGACTGGCTTTCTGAATCACTTTGGAAATGAGAAGAAATGGAGGAAAAGCATACAGAAGTCCCATGGGCCAATCATGAGCCAGAGTGTCTCTGGGTGTCTCCCCCAGAGAGGGAAAGAGGGAAAAATAGCTGCTGCATTTGGTATTGACTGGACTGGCAAAGAGGTCGCAGCAAGGCTGTCCCATTTGCGGAAAATCTGTTCCGCTGTTTCAGAGACCACTCGTGAGGCAGTAGGATCGTCCGGCTGAGCTTGTCGGCTATCACGTTTTTTGTCCCTGGAATGTGCGTTGCAACCAGAAAGCGCTGGGCAGAAATCGTCCATTCCCAAACTCACATGGCCTCTTGAAAGAGTGGGTAAGATCTGGTACTGCCCTGTTTGTTGATATACCAAACTACCGACATGCTGTCTTGATTGTATTGCAATAGTTCCGAGAGGAAGAAGTGCTTGCAACGCCAGGAGCACTGCCCCCATCTCCAGAACATTGATATGCAGGTGAGCCTCGTGTTCTTGCCATGTGCCTTGGACAGTCCTGCCGAGATAATGCCCCTCCCACCCGATCTGAAAGGCATCTGTGGTCACAGTGGCAACGGGTTGGGCAGGAACAAAGGGAACGCCCGTGATCAACTGGTTGGGAGCTATCCACCAAAGAAGGTCCTTTTTGCATGATTCTGTCAGCAGAATAGGATGACTCAGTGGGAGATATTGGAAGGACCATTGGAAAGACAGAAGCCACTGGAGAATTCTCATGTGCAACCTGGCTAATGGTACTAATAGAATGGTGGAAGCCACAGTCCCGAGGAGCTGAAGAACACACTTCACTTTGACCTTCAGCAATGGAAGAAGACGTTGAATTTGAAAGATTACATTTTGTGCCCTGTCGGCGGGGAGACAAGCTATCATGTTCACTGTGTCTACCTCTGCGCCTATAAAAATCACAGATTGAGAGGGCAATAATGCGGATTTTTCCCAATTTATGGAGATCCCTAACTGAGCACAAAGTTGAACAGTGGCGTCTCTGTTTTGGAGGAGTAGATGCCTGATGGGGGCGGTCAGGAGCCAGTCCAAATACAGAAACACCTGGAATCCTTGACGTCTCAGGTGAGCTGTCACTACTGCCATGCATTTGGTGAACACCCTGGGGGCTGTGGTGAGAACAAAGGGCAGAGCACAAAACTGATAGTGACCGGCTCCCAGCCGGAAGCGTAGATGGCTCCTGGACACCTTGTCCATTTTTATATGGTAGTAGGCATCTTGGAGATCTAGAGAGCAATAGTCTTTCCCTAACAACGGGAGTATCGACTGCAGAGTTACCATCCGAAACTTGTCCTTCTTCATGGATTCATTTAACCTGCTGAGGTCCAATATTGGCCTCCAATCTCCGGTTCATTTTGGTACTAAAAAGAACCTGGAGTAAGTTCCGGATCCTATCTGGTCTGCTGGGATGGACTGGTTGGCTCTTTTTAAAAGCAACTTGTTGATCGCCACAGTTGCCTGATCCCTGTGATTGGGTGGTACATTTGGGATCTTCTTGGGAACAAATGGTGGAAGGGAAAAGGGTATGCTATAGCCTCTGGTAACAACTCTTTGTACCCACTTGTCTTGAGTGATATTTAGCCAGGCTTCTGGATACAAAGAAATTCGACCCCCAACCGGCCCCAGAGAAACGCAGTCGGGCCTCACAGGGCCTCACATCAGGAGCGCTGATAAGGCCGTCCCTGAAAGGAATCACAGCCTTGCTGGTATTGCAGACCGCCCCTGCCTCTAGGGCGACGTCTCCCATTTCCTCCTCCTCCTCTGCCTCTGAAGGAGGATTCACCCTGTGCATCTGGAAAGACCCTCTGGGACCTTTTGTACAAATTTTACCGCCCTTTTGACCTTTGGGGTAATGTCGAGAGGGAACAGTAAAACATACTCACACGGCAGAAAGTGTCTTTCCTTCTTTCTCACACCGAGTGAGTGTGTCCTTCACCTTGGAACCAAATAATGAGGAACTATCAAATGGGGCGTTGCTGAAAGTAGACTTGAACGGTTCCGCAAAATTACACAAGTGTATCCAGGAGTGAAGCCTCAGGGCAACTCCTAAACCTGCTGCTCTACTCGCTCCATCAGCCGCATATGAGATAAGCCACATGGAGGAGTTAACTATAGAATTTAAGGTGGACAACTGAGCAGAGATCTTGTCAGTACACGCACCTTGTGTAGAATCTCCTAACTCCCTGAGGAGATCCTTCTGTAATCTCGTGAAGTGAGTGAGATAGTTAAACGATCAAAAGGTAAATGCCGCTGAACTAAAGATACACTTCCCAAATCTGTCCATCTGTCAAGAATCCTTATTTGGTGGATGTACAGAGGAAGAAGTCTCTGCCAGCTCCTTCTTTGTGGCCACCACCACCATGGCATCTACGGGAACGCCCTTAGACAAAAACTGTTTACCAGGAGGGGCAGAAAGAAACTTATTAGGTCTCCTGGGGACTGGCTCCATGGCATCAGGAGTATCCCATACCTTTCGACTAACTGAATCCATTAGTTCATCAAAAGGTGGAGACACCCAAGAGGCAGAAGGTTTTGACCCGAAAGCCTTCAGATACACCGACTCCTCATCAGAAGGGTTGACAGTGGGCCAGTCGCACCTCTGTTTAAGAATCTCCAAGATGCCCATGAAGGAGACATCAGAGGATGACTTGGGGGACCCCTCTGACTCAGAGGTCAGTGTCGGATGTCAAGGACTCATCCTGGGAGTCAACATGCTTCCTCTTACATAGTCTCTTCCGGGGAGGCCTCGGAAGAGTGGGGGCCACCAGCCAATGGCTCCTGAGGATCTCTGCGGCCTCCGGAGAGAGTAGGGGCTGAGACCGAAGTGGGTGCTCTCAGGGGAAGAGTGCTGGTACCATTGGTACCGCTGGAAAATGAGACAGCACACTCCTCATCATCTCAAACACCGACCTCTCCGGCGACTTCTCCCACTCCGAAGAGACAAAGTTGACATTGGAGCCAGATCCCTCGGCTCCAAGACAGATGCAGGGTCCAATCTCACCCTGGCCAATGTACCGAGAGGAAGGCTTGGAACCGAGGAAGATCGATTCCAACCCTCCCTATCGGCACCAACAGGAGAGTTTCGGCCACTGGACACGACGGACGGCACAGAGCGTGTCGGAGCCGAACCTGGCTCCAAAGCAGTGACAAAGGGAGCTGGAACCGATAGTACCTCTGGTGGCACCAAGCACTCCGGCTCCGAAGGGCCAACATGGCTCTGAGGAGGAATAGCAGACAAGGGCAAAGCTGGATTGAGTGGCTCCGGAGCAGACTGGGTCGGTGCAAACACAAAATTTGGTAAGGCAGACAACTTCAGGAGTCTCAACACTACCTTTTCCACATCTTCTTCCGAAAGGCTCCTGGAAGATCTGGAAGACATAGTAGGGGATCTTGATCTAGGGGGCACTGGAGACTTTAGTAACACGGAAACCGGTAGGGAATCCACAGACTGACTCCGAGAAGCAGATTCAATTGCTGATTCAATCGGTTCCGACATTGGCTCCGAAACGCTTGGAACCATCTCTGACACCACAATAGTGCTCTCCTTCGGCTCCGAAGGCAGTGGAGTCGAGTAGGCAGATTTTGACTGTTTAGAAGGCGGCTCCGAGACACCAGCTGGCACCGGAGAAGGCCTTTTTGAAGACTTAGATTTGCCAGACTTGGAGGAAGCCGAAGAACTGGACAGAACTTCTTCAAAAGATGGCTTTAGTAGACCCTTGAGTATAAGCTTGTTGTTTCTCTCCTGTAACACCCTAGGAGAGAAAGCATGGCAGAACAAGCATGATTCCTGCAGGTGGATGGCCCCTAAACAGTAGACACTGCTACTGTAGCCATCCATTACAGACATCTTTTGGGAGCATTTCATGCACTTCTTAAAACCCAAAGGTTTGTGCTCCTTACTCTCTTTAGACATTTCACACATACACACACACACACACACACGAAAGAAAGAAAGAAGAATAAGGGAAGAGGACTAGGTCCTCTACTAAAATGGGCCTAGCCCTACAGAAGAAAGTACCTCGAGGACTAGGTCCTCTAACTTAAACGGGCCTAGCCCAGTGGAACAGAAACTAGGTCTTCGAATTTAAACAGACCAGAAAACGCACACACAGAAAACTGTATATAACTCTATGTGGAACAATTAGAAGAAAAAACTAACAAACTAAGGGAAGAACTCCAACCCTTAGCAAATAACCAGCGTATTCCTGCCAAAAATACAATCTTAGATTAAGAAAACTAAGCTGCCAATAACGGTCTAGAAAGACAAGAGAATAAGAGGAGCCCCTGTTAACTATCAGCGGAAAACCACTACAAACTAACCAACTACCTGATAAGGAAAAAAGTGCAACGGTGCCTACAAGAACTCTAAACCGGCACACAGGACACCAAACTAACAACAAGTTTAAGCTAAGAATGCACCGAAAAGGGCAAACAACACTACTGCCTAAGATAATATCACTTTAAAACACCATAATAACTGCAATACAAAACTTAAATAGAAGAATTTTAACACGTAGCCAGAGCCAAGAGAAGCATAACCGAACTCGCCGACGCGGCAAACGAGATCTGGGGTTTGTACTGATGCACTATTGGATACCTGCTTAGCCACGAGCCAACCAGAAGTCTTCGAGCTTGTAAATCAGCCGAGTCGGGGCCGAGGATCGGCTCCGAACTCCATATGTAAAAATGAAGGTGAGATTGGACTACACAACATATAATGCTTTTGCACAGCTTGAGGAATAACAAAAAGATTCAGTCATGCAAATGCTTTCTCACAGGTGCAAGCTCAAAGCAATTTAGTTAGTACAACAATTTTCAGAGTCCATTTCATTAATTCAGCACTACATGGTTTTTAACTCAATGCTGTGTTTATGAGTCTCGGTCTTTCAAACAACTTCCTCAGACAGGAACTTGGCTTCTCTCTTAGAAGACTTTCCAAAATAGAATTTCAGCTCTTCGTTAGGCCCTGCATACTGCTTTCTTTCTCCCTCAGAGTTCCATAGAGACTCACTCCCCCAAATCCTACTAAGATCTCAAAGCACATAAATCTTTTTTCCTTACTGACAGAAGCAGCTTGCTTTCTGTTAATTAGGGACACCTGCCTCACTCTGTCTTGGTTGCCTGAAGTGTGCAATTTTCTTTAACTATATGATAAAGCCTCTGGTATAATCCACTACACTATACCTTGTACATGCTTTTGTCTCTGTCCTTGCATACACTAAAATATTACATATATTTATAATACAAACACACACCCACATTGCATTCTCTCTCATATATATATACATATATATATATATATATATATATATATAAATATAAATGTGTGTGTCTGTGTGTGTGTACTTTACATTTTATATATATATCTATATATATATATATATATATATATATATATATATATATATATCATCTATATATCTATATATCTATATATATCTATATATCTATATATATATATATATATATATATATATATATATATGTACGGGGTTCATATGAATCAGTCGACAGCCAAAACATCGGCTTACCTCATCGACACAAAGCATCGACGTTCAGAACATCGACAATCCAGGTGATTTTCCCCTTACAGGACCCATGGTAGCACTTAGGACCCATGGTAGCGACTGTTGAGAATTTGCGTTGTCCATAGCGTCGCACTAGCGAAACAAGTGCTACCATGGGTCCTGTAAGGGGGAAAATCGCTTACCTGGATTGTCGATGTTCTGAACGGTCGATGCTTTGGTGTCGATGAGGTAAGCGTCGATGTTTCGGCTGTCGACGGATTCATATGAACCCATATATACACATACATATACACTAGTATGTAGCTGCATAAATTACATATGTATCTATGGATCCCTAATATTGTCAAAAGATGTGTGGTTGAAACATAAATGCACCAATGTAAAATTGCTGAGTGCTAGATTTTCACTGGGTAACCGAAAACAGAAGTTCTTCTGCAGGGGAGAAGGCAAGTGGGCTCAACTTCTGCAACAGCGACACTCCCTAAACATTTAACATTATGGAGAGTCCTCACAAAACTGTAGATCACTGGTGTAACACTGCTTTATTACATATGGGAAAGAGACTCCTATAGCTCCCCTCTTTTCAAACCCAGGACGGGAGATCAACTGCTGCACTTACTATCCCACTGCAGAATATCCTGGAAAACTACTATGCTGTACCCACAATATCCCTGGACTGGATGTCCAGCTTGCACTGTTCAGAGAAGGTGTAAACAGAAGGCCAAGTAGCTACCTCATAAATGGATGGGACTGATACCTGCCCTAAGGACAAAAAAGTGGAGGCTGCTGTGGTGGAAGCACTCTTACATTGCCCTGCAAGAGTCTTTATTCTCTTGTTTTGTAAATGGTTTGCCCTCTTTTTCCTGTGCAAAGTAAAAAAAAAAAAAAAAAACTCAGTCTGCCAGAGGAACTTTATCCAGTCCAGTTAATGTAATATTTGTCTGTGAACACCCAGCAAGTGCAGAATCCCCTTTCTCTCTATCCCCCCTCTCATTTTATGGCTTCAGGAAGAACACCAGCAGTTGACTGGTTAAGGGATACTTATGGCACTACTGGAAGGCATGAGAGTGCAGTCTGTCCTGAGGCTGAGACGATTCTGTCATTATGGAAGACCATGAAGAGTGACCTATGAAGACTGGTAGAGATGAGTGAAGGCTTCCAGCCTAGCCAGATAGAAATAGAATTGTGCAGATAATTCTATCATTTGTAAATACTGTGAAATGTGAAATGCAGGCTTGCTTCTTAAATGAAAGAATATGTTGTGAAATGCTGTTACAAAAATGGGGCAACAGTGCTCTCTACTGACCCAGTAAAAGCATGTTGTGACCCTTTGATCTAAAGTCGGCTCCGGCCAGACTAGATGAAGGCTTCCTGCCTATTGTTTTAAGGCTAAAGTTAATGACCAGAATTTATATATGGAATGTCCTTTATTGCTCTAAGTGTAAAATAATGTAAATGCGATTTCTGTCAGCCTGGGAACACCAGGAAAGTGTGAAATGATGTAATGTTTCATCAGAACTGCAGTTTCAATTTAAACAATGAGAACCAGAGATTATTAAGCATTTTTGTCTGATCATCCACCTCAGCACTGCCTTATGCCCTCTTTACGTAAGTAGTATGTTAGAACTGTGTTTTCTCCTAGAAGTAGCTAGGAATTAGAAAAGATTAGACTAAGTGTTTTTCTGTGATGTCAGAACTGTACTACTGAATTATTTTAAGTATTCCTGTGTGATCTCTGAACTCTTTTGACTAGCACTGTGTAATAGAAAGTATTGTCTTGTGGTTTTAATTATTTATTATTAAATATTTTAAAATCTTTTAACTGTGGCTGTTTTGTGTAGAGATAACTTAAGCTCTAGAGTACATTGCATATTTATAGAGTTTACTGTCCAGGTCACTCCAAATAAGCCTTGATTGATTAGTCACTCTTACCAATTGGATAATAATATTGCACAGTAATAATTGGACACCCTTTTAAGGGCCTTTGGGTAGCTGATAAACATTAGCTGGGTGGTGGCAAGTGGTACTACCGTAGTCTGGATAAAAGGGGCACAGCTGAAGAACCTGTGTCAGCCTTCCCCAGAAGTGCCTGTGTGGTTGTATAAACTTATCTCAGAGTGTGTGTCAGCTACTTGGGCAGGGACACGAAGCACTGGTTGGACAGAGAGGGTGCCGGAGATTTTAGCTTGCCCAGCTAGGCTGAGATCTGGACCCTATAGCTGTGCCAGTGGGGAGTCTTATTGGAGACCTGGGGAGCAAAGGAGTGACTAGCCCCAGACAGACTGATCTCTGTGTGCTCTTAAGGGAAATTGCACTTTACTGTGTGTATTTGTTATCCTTTCCTCTCATATGAGATGCCCTCTCTTGTGTTAGTGGTGAGGACTGAGGCTCCCTGATTGCTGGGCCAGGGCACGGGCATCACATATTAATCGGTGGCAGTGGTTGGGATATCCTCACATATTAATTGTTTGGCAGCGGTGGGATATCCACATCACATATTAATTATTTGGCAAATACTAACTGGTTTGTAGTGGTGTGAGTAGAGTGAATCCAGTAGCTTGTGTACAGTCAGCTTTGAAGGTGTTTTGTACTCTATAACAGCCATGCAGTGAATACTCAAGAGTTCAGATCACAATTATTTTATTTCTTTTGTTAGCTTAGTTAGTCAGGGTGAGCAGGCAGCATGTCAGCGGAGGAAGATAGAAAGCTGAAAAGGAGCCAGCTGGTAGAGATGTGCCAGGCTAGGGGACTGGTGCATGGAAACCTGACTAAGGCAGACCTGATTGCAGCCTTGGTTATAGCTGCATCAGAAAACAGCAACCAGGAGGACAATCAGACTGGCAGTGGAGATATAATTCTCTCAGAGAATGGACAGCTCAACCATTCGGCAGTGGACTTTAAAAAACAGCTGGAGCTACAGAGACTTGAGTTGGAGGCCAGGCATGTGAAATTAGAAGCAAATGAGAGACTGCAACATTTGCAGGCTGAGGAGAATGAGAAACTGTTACGTCTGCAAGCTGAGGAACAAGAGAGGCAGAGGCAGCATGAGAAGGAGATGCTGACTTTTCGCCAGAGTCATAGAGGTAATGGGGAAGGGAGTAACTGGACCCCAGAAGCACAAAAGGTCAGTAACTTTTTTCCACAGTTTAAAGAGGGGGATATTTTGATAATTTCATTCACATGTTTGAGAGGGTATGTAAACAGTATTAAGTTGACCAAGGGCTCTGGGTATGGTTCATGACCCCCTTAATCCATGGTAAAGCTGCAACTGTTCTGCCAAAATGGGTGGCATTGCATGTTCTGATCATACTGCTGTTAAGAAATGTTTTTTAGAACTGTTTAAGCTAACAACTGAAACATATAGGAAAAGGTTTTGTGAGCACAGACACATGGCAGATGAAAGTATTTGTGAATATGTTGCTGAACTGATTACTTATTTCCATAGGTGGGTGAGTGGATGTCAGGTAACCACGTCTGAAGGGCTGGCAGACCTTTTGGTGAGGGAACAAGCCCTTAGCACTTTGCCTGAGGACATGAGGATCTGGTTAGCTGAGAGACAATGTGTTACTTCAGATGAGTTGAGGAAGGAGGGACACCTATACCTGGCAAGCAGGGCAGTCCTGCACAGGAAGGAGACCCTCAGTACTACTCATGGGTCTAAAGGAACCCATGGTGGGCAGCACAGACTGCACCAACAGAATCTGCCAGTATCAGGGGAAGACACTAGTGCAGGTACACATCCAAGAGCCAGGGTTAAATGTTTTGAATGCAACCAGTGGGGCCATGAGGCATACAGATGCCCACATTGGGGAACCAAAAGTGAGGGAGCCAGTAAGTGGGAAAGACAAAATGCCAATAGTAGGTTGTCTTGAGACAACAGGGGTATGGGACTACCATCCTGCAGATGTCCTGAGAGGGAAGGAGGTGGATGAGGCAGTACCATTGTGCTTATGCAGTTACATGCAGTCAGGCTAAGAGACAAGCATGTGGGTCTGGTAGCCTGGGGGAGACCCAGACATACTGCATACCTGCAGCCAGGACTGGTGAGGTTGTTACTTCAGGGAGGGAGCTACTCTGTAGCAGTGAAACTGAAGGTGAGCCACAACTGCTTGGGGGTACTGATGGTCCCTTGGACAGAGTGACTGCAAAGGTAGAGGTGAGTATTAGTACCCAGGCTGATAGTGAGACACCACTGTCAGAGGATGCCAGACTTCCTGTGGAAGGGGAGCTGGGAAGGGTTACAAGGGGAGAGTTGAGACATGCTCAGCTCTCAGACCCTACACATTGCAAGGCCTAAGGCAGGTAGCTAGGGAGGCACCTGTTTCTCAAGGAAAGGGGGAATATGTATACTGGGACAAAGGGTTACTATACAGAGAGTGGCCACTGAGGGAGGGCTAGAAGGTCAGAGAGTACAGCAGTTGGTAGTGCCTAGAGCCTACCGTCTGACACTTCTAGCCATAGCTCATGAGATTCCCTTTTCAAGTCATATGGGCATAAAATGTACAAAGAGGCGTATTATGCAGAACATCTTTTGGCCTGGAATTTCCAGAGATGCAACAGGGTACTGCAGGACCAGTGAGCAGTGCCAAAAGGTAGGCAAGGCAGGAGACAAGGTCAGAGCTACTTCGATGACTCTTGTCTGTGATTGAGGAGCCATTTCAGAGGGTAGTTGTGGATATTGTGGGTCCTCCAATTACCCCAAGTTCCACAGGGAAAAAGTATATTCTAGTGGTAGTGGATTATGCTACACGATACCCTGAGGCAGTGGCTTTGTCCTCCATTGAGGCAGAGAAGGTGGCAAATGCTTTGTTAGAGATTTTCGGCAGGGTAGGGTCCCAAAAGAAATACTGACTAACAGAGGTGCCAATTTCACGTCAGACCTGTTGGCTTGTCTGTGGAAGTCCTGTGGGGTGAAGCACATGAAGACCACCCCTTACCATCCCCAGACTAATTATCTGGTTGAGAGGTTAAACTCTACAATCAAGTCCATGCTACGGGCATTTGCAGATGAGTTTAAGAGGGCGTGGGACACATTTGCCCAATCTGTTGTTTGCTTACAGAGAAGTTCCCCAGGAATGCACAGCTTTTTCACCCTTTGAGTTGCTGTATGGGCATAGGGTAAGGGGACCTCTAGATTTAATTCGAAATAAGTGGGAGGGTGAGTGCAAGTCTCACAAGGAGTCTGTTGTGGCATATGTCCTAAACCTCAGGACAAGGCTCAGGGAACTCATGGGCATGGCCCAGGAGAACCTGGCAGAAGCCCAACAGAAAAATATGTGGTATGACAGGAATGCTTGAGCTAGAGAGTATGCTGTGGGACAGCAGGTAATGTTTCTCATTCCTGTCAGACACAACAAGCTGCAAGCAGCTTGCGAGGGTCCCTACAAGGTGGTAAGAAAGGTCAGTGAGGTTAACTACATGGTGGAACTGCTAGGCAGATGGCAGGGGCACAAACTGTACCATGTTAACATGACGACACCTTACCATGATAGGGAGGCCGTTGTGCTGAGCATTTGCAGTGGATTGCAGGAGGAGTCTGAGGGAGATCTGGGGACTGCTCAGTGAGGCTCGGGCTGATACCTCAGTGGAAGGGTTAGCAAAGTCCCAGCAGCTATCTCCCACCCAGTTTCGAGAAATCCAAGCAGTGTTGCAGGAATTTGGGGATATGTTCACTGGGAAACCAGGGTGCACCCACCTGGTGCAGCATCAGGTGGATACAGGACCCCAAAGGCCCATTAGGCAAGCCCCTTATAAGGTGCCTGACAGAGTCAGACAGACCCTGAGGGAGGAGGTACAGGAGATGTTGGAACTAGGGGTGATTCAAGAGTCCAACAGTCCTTGGGCCTCCCCAGTGGTGCTGGTGCCAAAGAAGGATGGCAGCACCAGGTTCTGTGTGGACTACAGGAAATTAGTCACACAGAGTCGGATACTTACCCCATGCCTAGAACAGATGAGGCCCTAGAGCAGTGGGGTGGGGCTAATTATCTTACAACCACTGATCTTACCAAGGGTTACTGGCAGGTGCCCTTGACTCCCAGTGCTATAGAGAAGTCAGCCTTTGTGACTCCTTTTGGCTTGTATGAGTTCACAAAGATGCCCTTTGGGTTGAAGAATGCCCCAGTGACTTTCCAGAGGCTGGTAGATAATATCCTAGCAGGAGCAGGAGGGTTTGCACTTGCTTACCTAGAGGATATTGCCATCTACAGCCATTCCTGGCCAGAGCACCTTTAGCATGTCAGAGAGGTGCTGGGCAAACTACAGAGGGCAGGGTTGATCAATAAGCACAGCAAATGTCAGGTGGGTATGGCACAGGTCCCCTAACTAAGACAGAGTGGGGAGTGGTAAGATAAGGCCAGAACCTGCCAAAGTGGAAGCCATTCAGGCATGGTCTGCACCAGTTACTAAAAAGCAGGCGAGGGCATTTTTAGGGACAGCAAGGTACTACAGAAAGTTCGTCCCCAGTTATAGTACCACAGCTGCTCCTCTCACAGACCTGACAAGGAAGAACAGGCCAGATAAGGTAGTGTGGAGCCCAGCATGTGAGCAGGTATTAAAGAAGCATAAAGAAGCTTTGGGAGGACACCCTGTGTTAGCCAGTCCAGATAACCGCAAATAATTTGTTGTGCAGGTGGATGCTTCGAACCATGGGGTGGGGGGGGCTGTACATAGCCAGATTTCTTTAGAGGGGGAAGATCACCCAATGGTTTATCTCAGTAGTAGGCTCCAGCCCAGGGAGGAATGCTATGCAGCTGTAGAAAAGGAACGTCTAGCTATAGTGTGGGCACTGCAGAAACTTCAGCCTTATCTGTACGGAAGAAAATTCACTGTTATGACAGATCACAACCCTCTAACATGGTTAAACAGAGCCAGTCAGCAAAATGTCAAGTTGCTAAGCCTGGGGTTTCAAGTATATGATATGTCAGTGCAGCACCGCAGTGGGAGTAACAATGCCAATGCAGACGGGCTCTCAAGACAGGGAATGGGGTAGGTATACTCAGACCACACCCTCTCAAGCGGCGTTTCTCAAGGGTCACTTGGAAAACTAGCTTGAGATCTCCAGGGTGGGGGGATGTGAAGACTGGTAGAGATGGGTGAAGGCTGCCAGCCTAGCCAGATAGAATTGTGCAGATAATTTTATCATTTGTAAACACTGTGAAATGTAAGCTTGCTTCTTAAATGAAAGAATATGTTGTGAAATGCTGTTACAAAAATGGGGCAACAGTGCTCTCTACTGACCCAGTGAAAGCATGTTGTGACCCTCTGATATAAAGTCGGCTCCGGCCGGGCTAGATGAAGGCTTCCTGCCTACTGTTTTAAGGCTAAAGTTAATGACCAGAATTTACATGTGGAATGTCCTTTACTGCTCTAAGTGCAAAAGAATGTAAATGCAGTTTTGGTCAGCCTGGGAACAACAAGAAAGTGTGAAATTATGTAATGTTTTACCAGAACTGCAGTTTCAATTTAAACAGTGAAAACCAGAGATTACTAAGCATTTGTGTCTGATCATCCAACGCACTGCCTTATGCTCTCTTTATGCAAGTAGTATGTTAGAACTGTGTTTTCTCCTAGAAGTAGCTAGGAATTAGAAAAGATTAGACTAAGTGTTTTTTCTGTGATGTCAGAACTGTACTACTGAATTATTTTAAGTATTTGTGTGTGATCTCTGAACTCTTTTGACTAGCACCGTGTAATAGAAAGTATTGTCTTGTGGTTTTAATTATTTATTATTAAATATTTTAAAGTCTTTTAACTGTGGCTGTTTTGTGAAGAGATAATTTATGCTCTAGAGTACATTGCATATTTATAGAGTTTCCTGTCCAGGTCACTCCAAATAAACTTTGACTGATTAGTCACACTTACCAATTGGATAATAACATTGCACAGTAATAATTGGGCACCCTTTTAAGGGCCTTTGGGTAGCTGATAAATATTAGCTGGGTGGTGGCAAGTGGTACTACCGTAGTCTGGGTAAAAGGGGCACAGCTGAAGAACCTGTGCCAGCCTTCCTCAGAAATGTCTGTGTGGATGTATAAACTTATCTCAAAGTGTGTGTCAGCTACTTGGGCAGGGACACGAAGCACTGGTTGGACAGAGAAGGTGCTGGAGATTTTAGCTTGCCCAGCTAGGCTGAGATCTGGACCCTATAGCTGTGCCAGTGGAGAGTCTTATTGGGGATCTGGGGAGCAAGACAGGACCAGCCCCGGACTGATAGTGATCTCTGTGTGCTCTTAAGGGAAATTGCACTTTACTGTGTGTATTTGTTATCCTTTCTTCGTATATGAGACCCCCTCTCTGGTGTTCATAGGTAGGTACTAGGCTATCTGCCAGAGGGCATTTATAAGCTTAGCCAGAGTGGGTCAGCTTTCGCCACCCCATTGATTAATTAACTGAGCCTCTGTCAAGAAGAGCCAATGAAGTGATCCCAGGGGTGTATTTTCTGTTACCAATCCACTTGTCAACGTTTATCTTGTTAGTGAGGGGCTCTGCCTAATGTAGTTAGGAATTTTGTTCTAAAGCATGGGGAATCTCTGACCGGAATCTATCCCTCCAGAATGTTCTATTTATTGTTGTGGCGAGGTTTAGCTCACTAGAGCGAGTGGCTCGCAGTGGCTTGGATTTCTTTAGGTGGAGCATGTCCATCAATTCTGAGTTGGACATGGCTTTAAGTCAGGCAGAGATCACCTCTGAGTAAGCGATATGCGACTGAGTACAGCTGGAGTTTTTCCAGTCGAGTTGCATAGGATAAATGTTTGAGGCTATTAATCCTCTTGGTGAGGTACTTTTGTGGTCTTTCCAGCTGCTAGAAGTGTTTTGTGAGGTACATCCCAAATGGAGCATTGTACTCTATGATGGGTCTGATGAGTGACAACTAGAGGGGCACTATAACATTCATTTGTAGATGTGAACCCTTTAGTAATTAGATGGGCTACATAGAAGGATTTCCTAACTACTTTGGCAATATAATTGTCAAAGGAGAGATTACTATCTACCTGGGTCCCCAGATCTCTTATTACCTCTTCTGTATTAAGGGGGCTGCCACCTATGTGGTAATTCATAGGCGTTTTGTTTTTCCCAAATGGGATGACTATGCATTTTTTGGCATTTAGCTTGAGACCATGACTTTAACACTAGGTGTCCGTCTAAGTAAGGCCCTTTTGGAGAATGCCCATATCAACCGGAGAGTCAGTTATGGCTCCCAGTTTGCAGTCATCAGCGAACTTAGTTAGCCATAGTCCTCCTGTGTTTGCCTGTACTTCTGAGAAGCATATGCTGAACAGTAGGGGTCCCAGGACCGAGCCTTGTGGGACACCACTTGTGACTGGTTTAGTGTTGGACCTGGAGCCCGCTATTCTTACTGTGTGAGTTCTGTCTGTAAGCCAGTTGGCAACCCATCTCGTGACGTAGGGGTTTATGTTCAGGCTGGTGAGTTTTTCTATAATTCCCGAGTGGGGAATTGTGTCAAAAGCCTTGACGAGGTCAAGGTAGGCTGTGTGAACTACCTTCCCCTCATCTATGGCCTTCGTGACTCTCTTGAAAAAGTCAACCAGGTTTAGTAGGCATGATCTGCCCTTAAAGCCGAACTGGGTCGGGTCAAGTGTTTGAAGGTTCCCAATGTCTTTGTTAATGAGTTCCATGATGATGCGCTCCATAGCCTTGTAGACCAGGCTAGTCAGGCTTATGGGGCAATAGTTACCAGGGTCAGTTGTGGCCCCTCCTTTGTGGAACGGAATAACCACTGCTGTGCGCCATTCTATGGGCACGTAGCCTGTGGAGAGGCTGAGGTTAACAGTGTGTTTAGGTGGGGGGTTAGTTTGTTCTGTAGTTTGTGCAAGACACAGCCTGGTACACCATCTGGCCCCATTGACACTGTGCTTTTGGCTTTTGAAAGGGCTGTTTTCACCTGTGCGTCTATTATTTCCGGGACACTACACTTTTCTGGTATTGTTGTGGGCCCTTTTGGGGGTGAGAGTGGGGTGAAGTTTGCAATGAATCTATCTGCCAGGATGCTGGCAATATCAGTGGGTTCAGTATATTTTGTGCTATTTTGCACTAGCTCAGAGCATATCTGCGAGTTGCCACTTAGATTCTTGACATAGCTAAAGAAGCCTTTGTGGTTAGCTTTCAAATCCTTGGCTATTTTTCTTTCAAAGTTAGCCTTGCAGTATTTTATGAGGGACCTTAGTTTCTTACTGATACTGATCAGGGATGTCTTTCCTTCTTGTCATTTGCTTTTTTTTCTGAACTAGTTTCTTCCTCCTACTGTATAGCCTGTTTATGGCAGGGGTCCACCAGACTGGTTTCCTTCTCTTAGGGGAGCGAGTCTTGGTTTTGCTAGGAATGGCATGATCCTTGTAGGTGCTCATACAGTGCATTTGTAAAGGTTCCTGCATCCTGAACACTTATCCTTTAGCGTGGGGGCTGTGAAACTTACCACCTCTGTCTTAAAGTAAGGTGAAGTTCGCTTTAGAAAAGTTTTTCACTGTGGTTTCCTTGGTTGGAGGTGGTGGTGTGGTGTGGACATCCAGAGTGATTAGTTTATGGTTTGATCTAACCAGTGATGGATTGACCTCCAGTGTGGAAAATCTGTCGCCCATGTTGGTGATGACCAGGTCCAATATGTTTTCACCTCTGGTACGGGAGTTTACCGGCTGATACAGGGCATTTGACTTGATAAATTCCAGGTAGCGCTGGACCTGGGAGTTTGTACTTGAGTAGTTTTCCCAGTAAATAGTAGGGTAATTGAAATTGCCCAATATCAAGGTGTTTGGTAGGACCTTCATGTTTTCCAGTGTCTCCAGAAAGGCGGAGTGGTGGTTCTGGTTCATAGAGGGTGATCTGTAGCAGGCCACAATTTGCATTGCAGATTTGCCTGATGTTAGTTGCACATGGATGATCTCGGAGGTATCATGCTGCGCCACTAAACATGGAGGTGTAGGTATCCTTGAGTATGGATACACCCCCTTCTTTTTGCGTTTCGGTCCATGTTCTGTGGCCGAAATGTGTGGTATGAGTTGTAGTTAGTGGTGAGGATTAAGGCTCCTTGACTGCTAGGCCGGGGCATGGGCATCACATGATCTACCATCAGGACTTGCAGCTCTGGGATCCTTCTTGCACAGACTATGGCTACCAAAATTATGTTCCTCCAGGTCAACGATCTGAGCACCACTGTGGCTGCATTCCTATCTCAAAGAAGTCTAAGATTAGATGCTCAAGTGGGAAATTCAGATCCTGTGGAGGAGGGATAGCTCTTTTTGGTAGTCAAAGGTGTACCACCCCCTGCAGAACAGTTTGGCCAGCATGTCATCTGGATAAGTGGACTTAATGGCAGATAGGCAAATATGTCACAAATCTAAATCTTAGCAAAGCAGTGTTGTGAAGAGATACGAAAGATGAGAGATGACAAGTGGTTTGTCTGCCTTGAGCAGGTCCTTGTTTCTCCTTCTGCATCAAATGAAAAACATTTCCCACTTTACCAAGTATGTTTTCTATGTATTATGCTTCCCAGCCTCTTTCAAGATGATCTGCATGCCCTGTAAGAAAGTCCCATCACGCTTGGATATATCAGGGTTATAGCTCTCTGACTAAACAAAGTTCTAGTCTTTACTACATAGATTATGATTGCTGTTTTTACTTGCTGTGCCATCATTAAAAGACACATTCTGCCTGAGCCACAAAGGAACTACACCTTCTACAACACGAATGGGATCAAAGATGTTGAGGGAAACTCGTACAATAATCTGTGTCATTGGTTTAATCAGTGTCCTCATTGAAAGGTGAAGGCATCTGTCCTCCATGCTTCCCTGCACGGGAATCTTACAATGTAAAGTGGAAGATGGTTCATCTGAGGAAGCAAAAACTTCCATCTCCAAAGCCTGCTTCTAGTATTCAGTTTAAAAATGCTTGTATGTCCTGTTTCTATTCAATGCTCGAACGGTTTTTGCATTAGTATTTATTGCACTGACATAGTGTTCATATGGTTTTAAGTTCTAAACCAAATAGTGATGCTAGTGCATACATTTGCATTGGCAGTCAGCAGAGCGAGTAGCATCTTGCCCCCCTCTTGTTTATGTACCGCACCATTGTGGGTTTGTAGTGACTGATGTGGGGGACACCAGACATCCACTGTTCCTTCAAGGCTTTGCGATCCTGGAACAGGGAACAGTGCCAACATGTTCTTCAAGCTGGTGTGCAGTGTCTTCTGTAAAAAAGTACGAATGCCCTGACATGTGTTTACCACACATAAAATTCAAATAATTGGTGGTTAGGAAAATGAGTCTGGGTTGGAAGAGAAGTCACTTCTCATTCCTCTGCACCTGGCCCACCCATTATTCAAATTCCTTCCGAATGCAAGGAAATAAGAGCGCCACTTATATGGGTTGCAACTACAGGGTACTCACTACACTGAAGACCACTGATTTTTTTTTCTCTCAAACCAGCAGTATAGCGGGCACCAGAAACTATACTGCCTTTAAAAGTCCTCAACTATTATGCAGTTCCAGCTGGCCTGCTGCAGCAAAGTCTAAAGAGACTGAACCTTGACATTCGGGAAGTATACCCTACTCTCTTCTGTGTTCAAAGCCATCTTCAGGAAAACCTTTGTCCTTTCGGAGGAGACTCAACTGAGAAGATTTAGTGAAACCCTAGATTTTTCAAGGCAATCCATAGTAATTTTTTAGGCTGCTAAGCATTTGTTGCCATATTACTTGCTGCAATATTTAGGAGACATCCAGATACGAGTAGATGAGAAGATGTGGACCCCTTCCATCCTTAGGAATACCACCCATGATGTTGTGAGGTATTGCCAGCTGTACCATGAGAAGTAAGGCAGAGCATGTGTAGTGTAGCATATGCTAGCATGTCTGGCTGAAGTTTTGTAAATAATCTTGTCATTTGAATGTCACATTGATTTGTAAAGATGCTTGTAATAAAAATAAATTTGCAAAAGTTGCTTATCTTACAAATGCTGCAACAGAATCTTAAGAGTTCTGAATGTGTACTGTGCCAAAGTCAGACGATTAGATGATGTCATTCTATAACCAGCTGAAGGACAGAACTTTGCCAGCAGCAGTTTGTTGTTTGTTTTTCTTTGGAATCTGATATAAAAGATCTATGTCAGTTATCACAGTTCAGTTGTTAGTTCAGTAGTTGTTAGTTGGTTGTACAGTTCAGTTAGTGTGTAGTATCTCATCTTGCCTTGTGGAAGTGGGCATTCTCAGCAGTACATCTTGCCTTGCGATACCTAGTGAGTTAACTAGGGACAGTTTTTCTCTTTAGTTCAGTTAGGAATACTGCAGTAAGATTAGTTTAGTATTATTATTCTTTTTCTGCACCTGTGAGATTATATTTCCTGTGACAGAAAACTCTTGTTGCTTATTGTAACTAAATATTAAGTATTCTCCTGCTCTCTATTATCCATTATTAAATATTTTTAAACCTTTTCATTGTGGCTGGTCTTTTAGAGACTACGTTTAACATCTAGAGTACTTGTGCTTATTTTAGTAATACTGTGGCCACTCCAATGAGCCTTACTGCTGTGGTCGCACTCTACCATTTAAATCAGTATTAATTTGACATAATATAATTGGTTACCCATTGTAAGGGCCTTACAGTATTTGACTTGTGGCAGCAATCTACCTTGCAGTCTGGAGAGACAGGACATAGCTGGTGAATCTGTGTCAGCCTTTCCCAGGTGTGTGTGTGTGAGAGAAAGAGAGAGAGAGAGAGAGAAATAGATATTCAAGTATGTATGTTAGATACTTGGAGCTGGGACACAGTGCTCCAAAGTGAGAATTGTTTGGGATCTGGAGAGTCACAATGGAGCATTTTCCCTGTGTGCTCTTGAGGAAAACTGTGTTTGATGCAGATAGCTGCATTTAAAATACTGTGTAAATCCATTTCTGTTTTTAGTGATGGCCTCTCACCAGTGTTAGTGCTGAGGATTGAGGCTCCTTGATTACTGGCCCAGGGTAAAGAGGGGCCGTCATATACTGGTGTCAGAGCAGTGGGATATTAACTGAATTTCAGTAACCTGTAAGCAGTTGTCACTGAAGGTGTGTGTACTCTCAACAGCCACAAGGTAAACATTCAGAGCTTCAGTTTATCAACAGTTTTATTTATTTTTGTTAGTTATTTTAGTTAAGAAAAGCAGGCAAAGAAGTCAGCAGAAGAATAGAGCAAGCTGACAAAGAACCAGTTGGCCAAGGTGTGCGAAGCCAAAGGATTGGTGCATGCCAACTTGACTAAACAGGATACGATTTCAGCCTTAATCACAGCTACAGCACCGTCCAAAAACCACGGAGATAGCTAGTCCACTGACGGGAATGAGCAGCCTTCGGAAACAGGACAGTTCACCTTTTCCTCAGAGGACTTAAAAATCCATCTGGAGTTACAGAGACTTGAACTGGAGACAGAGGACAGACTGTGGCATTGGGAGAGAAGCAGCATCAGCATGAACTGGAGGCCAAACATTTGGAGATTGAAGAAAATGAGAGACTGAGGCAATTGGAGGATAAGGAAAAAGAGAAGCAGCAACAACCCAAGACTCTTCGACAGGGTCATGGAGGTAATGGGGAAGGGAGAAACCGAACCCCAGAAGCAATAAAGGTCGGTAAATTTCTTCCACAATTTAAAGATGACACTGATTTTGATCGTTTTATGCATATATTTGAAAGGGTATCTAAACACTATAATGCTGACCAAGAGCTCTGGGTACAGTTCTTGACCCCCTTACTCCATGGTAAAGCTGTAACTGCTGTTTCTAAATTCTCTGATACTAAATTCTGAAAATGTAAAATAATATTTACTAGACTGTTTTAAGTTAACATCTGAAGCTTACAGAAAAAGTTTTGTGAGCATAGACGCAAGGCAGATGAAAGCGTATGTGATTATATTACTAAGTTAAGCACTTACTTTCATAGTTGGGTGAGTGAGTGTCAAGTCACCACTTTTGTAAGGCTGGCAGACATTGTGGTGAGGGGAAAGAGCCCTTAGCACTTTGCCTAAGGACATGAGAATCTGGTTGGCAGACCAAGAATACAACTCTGCCGATGAACTGGGGAGAAAAAGGAATCTCTACTTAGCAAGCAAGGCATCGTGGCCCAAGAAGGGGATACCCAGTGCTGCACATGGATATAAAGGAACCCATGGTGGGCAGCCTAAACTACACCAAGACTGTCTACCAGTAAGAGGGAAGCCAAATAATTCAGGTACACAGCCAGGCTCAATGGTTAGATGTTTTAAATGTAACTAGAGGGGCCATTTAGCATACAAATGTCCACTGAAGCAAGGTGGGGAACAAAAGGTGATGGAGCTAGCAAGTAGGAATAAGCACCTGCTGGTGGTAAGTTGTCTGGAGACAACTGAGTTATCAAATTATCACCGGATTTTGTATCCTATCTTAGTGGATGGAAGACAGGCCACTGCAAAAACAGACATAGCCTCTAACATAACCATTGTAAAGCCTGCAGTGGTTAAAGAACAGCATTGGAGCAGCAAAAAAAGTATTGCTTGAAGGGTGAGCATCTTCAAATTGGGCAACATTAAGAAGAGGCTGAGCTGTGATAGGACAGAAACTGGCCTCCATAAGCCATTTTTCTTGGTATCTGGAAAAAGATGGGAGGAAAAACCTTAATCCTTCGAACCAATTCTACAGCCTCCAGTTTAGTCATTGCTGAATTATTAGCATGTCAGGATGCAGCTGTTCCTTTGGTACCGGGACATTCCCATAAAGGGAGGCTCAGACCCAAAATCCATCTTACAACTCTCTGTAATAGGTTCAAAGGTTCATACTAGGCTATCTGCCCTAGGGCATTTATAAGCCTAGCCCCGAGTGTGTGTGGCTTTCGCCACCCCTTGGAATGAGAATACTATGCCCATTTAGGGTTTAGTTTACTGTGCTAAAGCGGATTTTTAAGCAGGGAACTTCAAAGAGCTAGAAATGGCCCAAAACGACCAATTACTACAAGATTCTTGTGCTGAGGTCACTCCTTCAGGGACAGATAGGCTGCTCAAGGCTCCCCACTCCCACTGGTGAGCAAAGAAACTTCCTTCTATCCATGTAAGGTAATGGGCAACACAGGAACTATCCCAAAGTCCAGAATACAGCAAAGCCTGTATAGGGGGCTATTCTAGTCAGGAAAGGCGGGAAACAAGGATATATATATATATTTTTTTTCAAGAAGGCAACAGGAAAATGCAGAAAAACAACAGTATATTAAAATGCACAGGCTAGCACACTTGAGTGGGCAGCCTCAACAGTTAAATTAAACAAACAAGCTTTAACTTAAGTGCAGGTAATAAAAAAACACTAAATACAGTTAAATTAGCAGTTTAACTTATTTTTCAGCAAGAAAGGAAGGTTGCACAGGTAGAAACAACAAAAATATACTTATATCTTGAAAGTAGTCGCTTTTTTCGATTCTCTGCTGCTAGGACCACGGGGAGCTGTTGCTGAGTAGTATAAGCAAAAAAAACGCTCACAGGCGGATTTTTAAGCAGGGAACTTCAAAGAGCTAGAAATGGCCCAAAACGACCAATTACTACAAGATTCTTGTGCTGAGGTCACTCCTTCAGGGACAGATAGGCTGATTCGCAGAGCCTATTTGTATGAGTCTTCCCTTGTCCATGTGCCCTGAAACTGTTGGTCTGCCTCCAAAGCTGAAATATTATGGGGGGCAGGAAGAAAGGAGTGTGGGTTGGTTAGGGGAGGATTCTGAGTCATAGTTACTTGGAAAGAGTGATAGATTCACTTCCTGCTTACTTCCCAATTTTGTCCTTCCTTTTCCTTCTACAAGCTTGCTTTTCTCAACTTCTTGGCCACGGTCTACTTGTTCTTATGTTTGTCTCTGAAAAAATGGCCAATTGGGGGGTTGGCTTGCCAAACACGTAATCCCTTCCCTTTAATATCCCCAAGCCAGTGCCTGAACATTAATCCACATATGGCATCTAATAATGGAAATTATAACATGTCATCTAGAGACTGCATCCACAATAACTTACAACAGTTCCCTTCTCCTTGGCAAAGCTGAAAAAGCATCAATACCCGGGACTCAAGTGACTCATTCTGCAGATAAGTCTGTACTTTACATTAAGCTGTCCCCTTTTATGATGTATACTTGACAATTTACTGCCCTGAACACCAAAGCAGTTGAGGTGTATACCTCCTTACAATCTAGGAACTTATCTCTCTCTCTTTCTTTCCATCCCTCTTTCTCTCTGCTCAGGTACTGAGCCCTGGGACCAACTTACCACTTCTGGGCACCTCCAAGAACCATCACTAGATCAACCAACAGATTCTTATAAAGGAGTTAGTGCATCTTCTGAACCCTACAGAACCTATATTGCTTTCTGGTTACGGGATTTGGGAATCCTGTAGCAGGGAAGCTTTTGTGAATGTGTCAAAGGCTTTAAATACTGGAAGGACTGCCATTGATTTACCTTTCTCCAGTCCAAGGAGGTTAAACTACCTTGTTTTCTACTAATTTTACATTTTATTACCTGCAACTTAAAATATTCCTTCATATTAATGAAGGTGCAACTAAAGAACACATCATCCTGTAAAGAGATGGAATAGAATCCCCCCATCTGAATCAAACCTGAGGATAACATAATTTAAGTTGTGTAGGCCATATCCTTTTCATCTTCATGGGAAGATGAGTAGATTTTTGCAATGTGAGGGATGTCCTTCTTACGCTTAACCTGCTCTGGTGGTGTGGCAGCTGCAGAACTGCCTAAAATGTTCTGCCACTACAAGAAAAGTGTAAGTTTATGTGGTGATCAGTGAATCATAAATGGAAATTGTGAATGGAAACCCAACTCTTGGGAAGCTAGTACCTTCTAGACCATAGTGTACTTTGGTGAGGGACACTTTCTGAGGCATTAAAAGACCACTTCAAGTGCCTAATATCAAGTTACCCATGTCTTCCTTTTTAATCAGTTCTGTGTTCTAAACAGGATAGAGACAAGGGGTCAGATTGTTACTCTTGAGAAAATACTGTAGCCTGAGATCAGAGGCCCACCATTTTAAAGACTAGTGTAGCCTACCTTCTTTGTACTCAGCCTGACAGGCTTAGACAGAGGCCGGTGGTTATACCAGGTATCACTACCAGAAAACCACCTTGCTGGTTGTGGCATATTCAGGGCTACGCAATGCAGTCAGAATTATTCTTTTTTCCCCTATAATGGTTCTCGAGGGTCCTCACTTCATCAAACTCCTTATGCTGGTACTCTTTCTCAAAGGCTTTCATACGGGTGAGGTCTTCCCACAGGAAGTGGAAGACTGCTTGTATACTTGCAGCATGATATCGGATTTCCTCTGCATCAACCACACTCTAAATACAGCTTTCCTATTCAACAAGCTAAACGCCAAAAAGTGTATAGTCATCCCCTTTGGCAAAAACAAAGTGCCCACAAATTACCACATAGGTGGTAATCCATTAAGTACAGAAGAAGTAATTAGGGACCTGGGGACCCAAGTTGATAGCAATCTCTCATTTGACAACCACGTGGCCAAAGTGGTTAGAAAAACATTTTATATAGCCCACCTAATCATGAAGGGATTCACATCTAGATCAGGGGAGGTCATCGTGCCTCTTTACTCATCCCTCATCAGGCCCATAATTGAGTACAATGCCCCATTTGGGATGTACCTTACCAGACACCTGCAGCAACTGGAAAGACCCCAAAAGTACCTCACCAAGAGGATCAAAGGGCTCAAACAGATGCCATATGCTGCCCGGTTAAAGAAACTCCAGCTCTACTCAGTGGCATACCGCCTGCTCAGAGGCGATCTATGCCTGACGTATAAAGCCATGTCCAACCCGGAATTAATGGACATGCTGCATCTCAGAAAATTTAAATCTCATTGAGCTATGCGCTCGAGAGACTTGAACCTCAGCACTGAAATAAATAGGACATGCTGGAGGGACAGATTCATAACCCAGAGGCTCCCTTCACTCTGGAATAAAATCCCAGTCCAGGTTAGGCAGAGTCCCTCACTGACTCTCTTCAAGAGGAATCTTGATGAGTGGATGGGAGAGCGTCGGTTTACCCCAGGTATCACTTCTGTGTAGTTTTTATTTTTTTGTAACACGCTTTAACAAAAG